>NW_001849424.1:51281-123920 GCF_000209065.1 Trypanosoma cruzi
TCTTGGGTATAGAGCATACACACACGCACGTATAGTTCTCTTCGTCAGTCATGACGCTTGGGAAGAACAAACGCATCAGCAAGGGCGGCAAGCGCGGCAAGAAGAAGGCGCAGGAGACGATGAGCCGCAAGGAGTGGTACGATGTGGTTGCCCCCAAGAACTTTGAGGTGCGCCAGTTTGGCAAGACCATCTGCAACAAGACCCAGGGCACAAAGATCGCGGCGGACTACCTGCGCGGGCGCGTGTACGAAAGCAACCTTGCGGATCTGAACAAGACGCAAGGCGACGATGACGCCTACCGCAAGGTGAAGTTTGTTGTACAGGAGGTGCAGGGCCGCAACCTGCTTACGCAGTTCCACAGCATGGAAATGACGTCTGACCGCGTGTACTTTTTGCTGCGCAAGTGGTGCACGACGATCGAGGCGGCAGTGGAGGCGAAGACTGCGGACGGTTACACCCTGCGCCTCTTCGTGATCGCCTTCACGAAGAAGCAGAGCAACCAGCTGTCGAAGAACTGCTATGCCAAGACGCGCCTGGTGAAGTGGGTGCGCCACCGCATCACGAACCTCATCCGCCAGCGCCTGTCGAAGGTGAACATCAACGAGGCGGTGACGCTGCTGACACGCAACATCCTGCGCGACCGCCTGGCAAAGCGCTGCAACCCCATCGTGCCGCTGCGCGATCTCCGCATCCGCAAGGTGAAGGTGGTCCGCACGCCCCGGTTCGACGCCCAGGCGCTTCTGAATGCACACGGCGAGATTCCCGCCTCGGCTGAGGGTGAGGCGCGCGTCGTCGAGGAAGCCCAAGAGGCTCCCGCCGCTGAGGCCACAGCCTAAGCCTTCCATGTGGAGGAAGGATGGACTGTCATGGAACATCTCTCCAATTTGTTTGAAGGTAGCGTCATTTTTCCTTTCTTTCTTTTTTTTTTTTTTTTGTCATTTCCACATCATACACGCAAAAAAAAAAAAAAAAAAAAAAGGGAAGATTGAGTGGCTTGTGCTCCATGATTTCTTGTAATTTGTTGTTTATTTTGTTTACTTCTGCAGAATTATTTATCCGACTGCTTTTGCTTCTTTTCTCCCATTCATCTGGTCTTGGGTATAGAGCATACACACACGCACGTATAGTTCTCTTCGTCAGTCATGACGCTTGGGAAGAACAAACGCATCAGCAAGGGCGGCAAGCGCGGCAAGAAGAAGGCGCAGGAGACGATGAGCCGCAAGGAGTGGTACGATGTGGTTGCCCCCAAGAACTTTGAGGTGCGCCAGTTTGGCAAGACCATCTGCAACAAGACCCAGGGCACAAAGATCGCGGCGGACTACCTGCGCGGGCGCGTGTACGAAAGCAACCTTGCGGATCTGAACAAGACGCAAGGCGACGATGACGCCTACCGCAAGGTGAAGTTTGTTGTACAGGAGGTGCAGGGCCGCAACCTGCTTACGCAGTTCCACAGCATGGAAATGACGTCTGACCGCGTGTACTTTTTGCTGCGCAAGTGGTGCACGACGATCGAGGCGGCAGTGGAGGCGAAGACTGCGGACGGTTACACCCTGCGCCTCTTCGTGATCGCCTTCACGAAGAAGCAGAGCAACCAGCTGTCGAAGAACTGCTATGCCAAGACGCGCCTGGTGAAGTGGGTGCGCCACCGCATCACGAACCTCATCCGCCAGCGCCTGTCGAAGGTGAACATCAACGAGGCGGTGACGCTGCTGACACGCAACATCCTGCGCGACCGCCTGGCAAAGCGCTGCAACCCCATCGTGCCGCTGCGCGATCTCCGCATCCGCAAGGTGAAGGTGGTCCGCACGCCCCGGTTCGACGCCCAGGCGCTTCTGAATGCACACGGCGAGATTCCCGCCTCGGCTGAGGGTGAGGCGCGCGTCGTCGAGGAAGCCCAAGAAGCTCCCGCCGCTGAGGCCACAGCCTAAGCCTTCCATGTGGAGGAAGGATGTGTGATGTGAAAGCTCTTTGTTCTTTTTTCTTTCTATTTTGAAACGGTGATTCCGCATATATATATATATATATATATATATATATATATATATATATATATATATATATATATATATATATATATATATTAAGTGTAAAGAGCGGGCCCTCTTTGTCGGATTTAGAGGAGGTTGTTGCGTGGCATCCTCTTTTCATTGAATTTATTTGCTTCTTTACATTTATTATGCTTACATGTGTTTTTATATTTACTTCTGCTTTTGTTTCCTAATTGTTTGCGCGTTTCTATGGGCGTCTTGGTGGGCAGAAAGGAGGTGAGGGCCAAAAAAAAAAAAAAAAAAAGAAGAAGAAAAGGAACGATGGTGTTGATTGGTGGATTCACGGAGTGGGCGCATCTGCGGCTGCGTGACCATCGTCCGGGGCCGATGAGTTACATTCCGGTTCGGAATGACGTTCCGGAGAGATCCATTCTGAAGAAATACCCCGCGCGACCAGCAGAGGCGGCCGTAGGCCCTGGGGAATACCAAATACCATCAACTGTTGGTCAGTGCCGCTCAACCGTGTTCGGCCCAGCGTCTGGTCCAGAATCGGCTGCAGATGCCAAAGCAGGGAGCGAAAAGAGCAGCAAAGAAAATCTAAGGAAAAAAAAAGGACGCAAGCTATCCCCACTTCCGAAGCAGTACAGCCTCGCATTGTCACCCGATACACCAGCGTACTCCATCTACGGTAAACTTCGAGATCAGCCTTTGGGTAGTGGTGTGGGCCCTGGCGAGTACGCCATCTCCTCTTCCTTTGAGCCAAGCGACAAAGGGCCGCACTTTGGTGAGCGGACGAAGCTCTTGACGACTCGTGATATAGTTCCAGGACCTGGGGCATATCAGTTGCCTCGTTTTGGTGATGACACGTCAAAAAAAAAGGAATACATTACTTCTGTCCGAAGGGTTCCTGAAAGAGAAAATGGGCCTGGACCCGGGAGCTACGACGATCCCACCACAATCGCTGCCCGCCTCGCACCAAAAAAATTACGTCTATATGAAGGTCCACTTTTTGGCGGTCGCCATTCCAAGTCGAATTACTCCTTGTCCACTGGTCCTGGACCAGCCGAATACGGTGATGTGAGCCGAATCATGCGAAAGAATATACGATGTACACCTAAGTTTCATCCACCGGTACAGACTGTGCCACCCCACAAGACCGTACGAGGTACAATGGAATTATCACAGGGTCCATATACTTATTACCTGCCATCGGATTTTGACCGGGACTACAACAAAGGCGTTTCACTTGGGGCGCGTGTATTTTATCAACCCAAGACTGCGGCAAGTGATGCGGTTGGCCCTGGATTGTATGATCTGGGGAAGCCACCGATGACATCCAATGGGTTTCGCTTTGCAGCCCAGCCGTACGATGCAATCGCTCTTGCGGAAATGGAAGAGAAGGCAGCGGCGGCCGCATCGAATGCCGCTTCGGGGCCTAGTATGTATTATCCGAATTTGGACGCTGTGCGGCCCTCGAGATACCGGGCTGTGGCTGGTTTTGGCCTTGGCGAACGCTTTTTAGTTCAAAACGCCGGTGGTCCACTTTGTTATGATGTCAAGCCACCCGAAGCGACTCGTGTTACTGTCTTTTACCGTGGCGACTACAGACGCAGTAAGAAATTGCATGGATTGGGAGACGGTGGTCCTTCGTATGTTGTTGAGAATGACACCATCGCCGATAACACACGGAAGGGAAACGGCTTTACGTTTGGTATTCGATACCCCGCACGGGCCACGCATCAGGTGTGCAAGCCATACGATGCAACAACGAACATCAACTGTGAATACCCAGATGAGACGACGTGGATGACGAAACTGAAGTAAATGGGGGAAATGAGGGATGTTTTTGGCGGACGTCTGACCGTTCTGGATGTTGAGAATAATTTCGAAGGGGGCGAAGGAAACAACAAGAAGAAACACACACACCAACGGAAAGAGGGATGGATGGATGAGTCGAGTCAATCTTTGAAAAGAAACAAGAGCACACTAACAAAAGGAATCAAAGAGGAAAGAAGAAAGGAAAATTGAGGCGAAAAGAGCATTTTAAAGTGGGACCAAAAGAAGGATGTTCCAACATATATATATATATATATATACTTTGAAATGTATTCTTTGCACACTTGAAAATTATCGCTACTGTTGAAGGCATATTTGAGAATGTGTTTTATCTTTTTGTGTGCATTATTCCTCTCTTGTTGTTGCTATTGTTCTCTCTATTGTCCTTTTGGTACCCATCTTAGTTTTCCTTTATGCGTGTGATTTATTGAAATGGACTGACGTAACATTTACATGTCTAGCAGGACATAAATTTCAATGTACATGTTTCATATATTTGTTATTTGATACTTTTTTGTTTTTTTTCTTTTTAACAGAAACATATATATATATATATATATATATATATATATATCCACACACAATGACAGACTGTCTCTCTTTCACCGTGTGTATATACATTTTGTTTTTGTTGTTGTTGTTGTTGTTGCTGTTGCTGTTTCTGTATCAAATTGCACAGATGATTCAAGGTAGATTGGATACAATTGAATACCGTGTTGCGCTATGTTTTCTGTAATGATTTTTTGATTTTTTTTTTTTTTTTTTGTGGAACATATGGAAGGAAGGAAAGGACGTTACTCCCATACAGAAACAAATACATAGATAAAAAGATACACGCATATATACATAGATAGAAAGGTCGGGTCGTTATTACACTCGAACCGTGTTGAACACATAATAACTGCCTACTACTGGACTTGCACACACACACACAAAAAAAAAAAAAAAAAAAAGAGGATTTTTGTTTGTGGATCATGACCATGGCAGTCGACAGTCATGACCCATCAGTTCGTTATCTTTTTTTCGAAGAGCAGCGGCAGCAGAAGCAGCAGAAGCAGCAGGTACCAGTTGACGGAACATCCTCGGGGAGCTTGCCGCTTCTGTATTCAGCGAGGCCAGCGTGCCATCCTGTGGACGATGTTCGGTCGGCTGCGGCGTTACGCCGCATCACGGAAGGTTTTCTAAATTTGGATCAGCAAATGAAAATGTGGCGTCGGCATTTACACCGGAAATTGGGCAATCTTGAAAGCCGCTTGAGTCGCTGTGAGTCTGTGCTGCTGCAGAAGAAGACGCCGGTGCCTCAGCCAGCCGTGGTGAAGGCCTCAACAACGACGTACAATGACATTTATGATGGCGTGGAAGACGAGTTCAAACGGCTCCATCTCACCGTGACGGCCCTCCGTGAGAAGGCGGCGGAGTGTTGTCGTGATGGGCAATCATTTTTTCCCCCCAAGAGACAGGGGAAAAAAGGAAAAGGGGAACCCGCAGGGAAACATGCCATGTGTGACGACGAAGACGTGTCCATCGAGGGAGGAGGGGTGTTTGATTCTCATTGTGAGCATGTCGGCGTCGCGAAAAGGATGTCACCCACCGCGGACACCACGGCAGTGGGAAGTGGGGAAAGTGTGGGACTCACACCTGACGGTGCAGAAATGCCTTCTGCTTGTTTGTTTCTCGGTGAGACCGTTGTTGATGGTGATTGGCAACACGTGGAGGGAATGCAGCCACGTGAGGCATCTTGTTGCTTATATAAATTACAAAATCAGAGTTCTTTTCAGCCTACGCCATCCTTTTCCACAATGACACCCGTCAGTGAACAGAAGTACTTCGCAATGGACAGTACATGCCGTCATGACTGGTCGCCATTTATTCATGAGCCGTGCAGGCCGGAAAAAAGAATTGTCCGTGGAGGGAAACCGGCGACAATGGATAAAACTCCAACGAATGTCCCCGATCTCCGCATGAGGTCGACAGCGACAACGACACAAGAAAAATGTTGTGAGATAAATGAATCTCCTCTTGTGCAGGCTTCTTCTCTGGAGAGAAGACTCATTTACTCCCCAGAGACACCAAAGCGGATGCAGGGACAAGTGTCACCTGTGCCTTCTGATGCTGCCAGAAGTGCATCTTCTTCTACAAAAAGAGGAATGGAAATACCCTTATCGAATGCCGATTCTGTGGAACATCTGCATAATTTGGCGGAACCCGCGTTATCCTCAAAGCCAGTGACGAATGGGCAAAAGCGGCCGGATGCGACACCGTCTTCGCAACATGGCGGTGCATTTGTTGATGCATTCGCTTCTGCTGTTGCTGGTGTACCCTCGTCTTCCCCTCTTTACGTATTACCGCAGCAAATTTATAGCAGCCGTGGTAACAGTTGTGACCGTAGCAGTGAATGGGACAATACCGAAGATGAAGAGAAGGCGAGTGAAAGTAGTAATGAGGAAGTTCTTTCCGCGGTCGCGCTGTCGATGCCTACGGTTGGCACTGTGTGGCAAAGGGTGGTCTCGTTGGCCCATGCTGAGCAGTACTACGACCAGCTGTCAAGATTGAATCATCCTCCCTTGTCCATGTTGTCCTCGGATACGCTGGAAATATCCGAATTGACAGTGCAGGAAACATAATGGGATTGCCAATGTCGACCGATATCTTTATTTTTGTTGTTGTTCTTGTTGAATTGTCATTATGACTAAATTTATTATTATTATTATTAAAAAAGGTTAATACAAGTCTTTTATTGGGGTTGTTTGATCCCACTGTTTATCGCTTGCCCAATCTCTCCATTTCCAGTGTCCTGTGGAGGGGGTTATATTTTTGGTCATAATAAAGCAGTTATATAGATTCTGGTGACGTTTGCTACGGGGGTTTTAGGGGCTATAAATGCGTGTACGCATGCATGTTTTTTTTTTTTTTATCCCTATCGGTAACGGCCATCATATAGATCATATGTGTCATTTTTTTTTTTTTTTATCGACGTGTCGGGGTGGGTGGGTGGGTGAGTCATTGATAGAGGGAGAGGAGGGGAAGTAAATGAAGGGGGAGACTGGAGTCAAGGAAGATACATCCATCATGGCTTGTTTTTTTTTTGTTTCTTTACATTTCCATCTGCTTTTTCTTTTCTTTTCTTTTTTGCCTATTTTTCTCTGTCTCTCCATATAAATGTATACATGTACATCGCACCGAGGGGAGATGAGGAGGGGAGGCTGGGGGGAGGTGACAAAAAGTAAGGATGAGTTTTATGAATGAACCTTTTGGAATGAAAGTGGGCTCTGCGGATGTCGGTATCCTACTGTGTTGCATGGTGTCTGTCTTTTGTAGGGTGAAGGTGTTTACGCAGACCCAGAGGGATGGTAACATCGCGTCTGGTTTTTTCTCGACAGATGCGGAGCGTTTCGTACAAACTTCTTACGCCTTTTTACAAACCCCCCCTACTGCACATCCTGCTGCTTCACCTGTTAATGTGATGGCAACATCATCGACAGTCATGGGGGGCACATCTCAGTTGCAAAATAATTTGGGCACGGATGGATACAACGGCAGGCCTTCTGTTCCTTTTGGTAACGAAATATTTGAATCCTCTTGTGGAGATGATACTGTGGGGACAGCCGTGGAAGTCACCGATGTGTCTGACGCCGATGACGACTATGACGAAGATCCTATAGTGAGCTTATTTTCACTGCCATTAACCCAACGTGTTATGGTGGGCGTGGGTTGGCTCTCAGTTATATCCAATTGTCTTACCGATTTATTGCGTCCCTCACAGGTTTTGTATGCATTTTTCTTCTGTATTTGTGACATGGTGCTGCACGTTATGGAAGGCCGTTTGAATCGAAGAGGAAGGGGCGGTAGTTCTGTGTCATCTAATTTACGTCTTTCGGGAGTGGCTACTGCCACGCAAAAGGGGGGCACAGCTGCAGTAGCCAATTTACGAGTTGGTGAGAAGGGTTGTTTACCTGCCACACTGTCGGACCGATGCGCCGAGGTAAGACCGGGGACTTTTCCAAAAACAAATCCACCCTTCAATACCGAACAGAAGGCATATGCTTACATGGAGAGTGAGTATGCCCCGAGTCATGATTTGAGAATTAAGAAGGCTGATTGGAAAAGGGAATCCGGCGGTGGACGGGGGAAGCTACGAGGCATTTTCAAGTATTGGCATTGCGTTATTAGTCGACGTGCTCTCTTTATAGTTGTTCTCAATACAGCCATGTTGTTTTTCTTAGTTATTTTTCATATTCACAATTTATTTTTCTGGGTGGGGACAATAAGTGGGTACCTGGCGTGTTGTGGAACGTTGTATGTTCTGGGTTGTGATGTGGGGGTTTTGTTGCAACTGCTTGGATGGTTATGTGCCCGACGCCCTTCACGGCTGTCCTCGCCACTGTCATTATATTCACCCCTCCACGTGGTGGCTACATTGCGTGCATTTGATTTATGTAGTGCTTCTTTGCCCCCTGTCGGGGTGGTGTTAAGCCAATGGTTAAGTGCACTTTATGTTACGCAACTGGTATTCTCTTTTGGCTGCTCCGCCTTGTATTTTTTCATGCTACTCGAGGAAGGAGAGGCACTGTACAGTACACATATGGAATTTATGCGTTGGTACGTGGGAACAGTAGGACTGGGATTGTTGGATATTGCGCGAATTCTTCTTTTTGGCTCCATTTTGTGGCTTAGCGGCGACCCGAAGAAAAAATTTCCGTCATTTTTGACATGATGTTGGGGGTGTAACATCTCTTTGACCACCAAAAGTGTTTGGACGCATCGTGCGTTATATTCAGTAGACATGAGGAAAGATGAGAAGAAGGTGGAGAGTAAATAAAACGCGTTTTTTTTTTTTTTTTTTTTTTTTTTTTGCTGTTGTTGTTGTTGTTGTTGTTTTGTTTTAGAGAGAAGGAGGGAAAGAAAGAAAAAAAAAAAAAGAGGTGAATTACAGTGAGATTTTTTTTTGTATTGTTTGATTTGCTTTATGTTATTTAAACATGCGCGAATGGAATTCCTTGTGGGGGGTACAACGCAGAAAGAATGAAAGAAAGAGAGATCGAGGGAAAAATAAATAAATAAATCAATGCGCATATCTTATGGAAAGTAACCCCAATATATATTTATTTATATTTATTTATATTTTTGATGTGTGACGAGAAATGAGTTGCTCGATTCCTTTTTTTTTTTTTTTTTTTTCTTCTTCTTCTCTTCGTTTAAAGCCAATTCCCCTTTCCCCTTTCCCCTCCTTCTTTTCTTTATGTTTGTATCTGTTGTGGTGTACAGTTTTATATAAATGTGAATTTTGTTCTCCGGTTTGTCTGTTGCGATGGGGGTATCGTGCCACGTTTTTTGTTTTTGTTTTTGTTTTTGTTTTTGTTTTTTTGTTGTTTCTTTTTGCGTGCCTTTTGATGGTTCATTAATAAAAGGGCCGGTGTGCACCACATCCCCGTGTCTTCCCTTTCTCTTCATGTGTATTTGCATGAATGTATGTTCTTTTGTTTCTTTTTTGAGCTTAAAATACGATGACATCTGCCGTCACGCTCTTCTACCAAACACAAACACACTTATAAACTCCACCCTTTTATTTATTTATTATTATTTTCTTTTTCTCTCTTTCTTTTTCTCTCTTTCTCTCTCTTTCTTTCTGTAGGTGTCGCGGAGGCCCTCGCAAAAAGAGGTGCGGGTCGTACGCCGACGTTTGAGAGGTGTGGGGGCGAGGAGGCGGGAGGAGGCGAGAGAAGATTTTACAGAAGCCAAAAAAAAAAAACAAAAAAATTAGAAAAGTGAGGAAAAGAAGAATTAAAACAGAAAACAAACAAAGCAGAAGGAGAAGAAAAATAAACACAAAAATTTATATAAAAAAGAAAAAAAGAAGAGAAACTCGTGTGGGAACGAGGCGAGAAGGACAAGAGAGAGAGAAAGAAGAGAGAGAAAAAAAAAAAAAAGGAGGGCGGGACAGGAAGGGGATATTATAAAGGGAGGACAGTGTTTGGGTGCGTGCGTGCGTGTGTGTGTGTGTGTGTGTGTGTGGAAGGAGGGGCAGGGCGGGGTGGGTGGGTGGGGGCTGGTGTCCCCTTCTACCAATCAGGAAGTCTCCTGCTTGTGAGTCTCGCTCTTCAGCGCAGGAAGTGCGTGGGTCTTGGGAGCCTCTGTTGGTGAGTTCCCGTCTGCCGATCCTTCATCTCACCATTCACTCACTCACACAGAAACAAACAAACAAAACAATAAAAACACATATATATATATATATATATAAACCGGCGACAGCGGTAAGGATGCCGTTAACTAACCATTTTACCGGTTCGTCGCTGCTGGAAGATGAGGCGGTGGTGCTGAAGGACTACGTCGTTGGCCAGCGTCTTGGCGAAGGCAGCTACGGTTCCGTCTACCTCGCGACATATATCCCGTCTGGCGTGCGCTTCGCACTGAAGATCCTGCAGAATGACTGCTTCATTGGCCGTGAGTCGAAGATTATACAGGAAGCAACTGTCATGCAATCTCTCGAGCATCCACATGTGGTGAAGATGTACAAATTCCTGCAGAGCACCTCGTCCTTTTACTTTGTATTGGAGTTGGCGGAGAAGGGCGAGTTGTTTGACCTTGTCATCTCCGAAAATTACTTTTTGGAGGTGAATGCCCGACGGTATTTTCAGCAACTTATCTCTGCCATTGATTATTGCCACAGTAAAGGTGTGGCTCATGGGGACCTGAAGGCAGAGAACCTTCTGCTCGGGGAGAATAACAATTTGCTTGTATGTGACTTTGGATTTTCCAGCAGACCGCAACTTGTGGGGTTTGATGACGATGATAAAAGTGATAATTCGGAGATACTGCAACCCATTGGAACGCTGCACTACACCTCCCCTGAGATGGCCCTACGGCAAAAGACTCCTGCCTCACGAGATCCCTTTCTGCAGGATTTATGGAGTGCGGGGATCATTCTGTTTTTTATGCTCACTGGCCGTTTGCCGTTTGACGGCCGTGACGATGAGGAGACATTGCATCTTATTCAAACTGGGGAATTTAGCTTTGAGGAGGAGGAGCAAAAGCGTCTCTCGGAGAGTGCCAAGTCCATTTTGGTACGGATGCTGGCACTCGAGCCAACCGATCGCCCGACGCTGCAGCAAATCATTGAGGATGAGTGGTTTGGGGAAAATTTGGATGCTGCCCTTTTTCCTCACCGCCATTCCCTGAAGCGGTCGTCGGTCTTCCTTGACTTCTCCACTCAACATCACGTGACCCCGGAGGAGGAGGCCGTATTGGAGGTCGCTTTTCGCAAAATAGACATTGATGGTTACGGAAGGATCACGAGGGATGAAGTTCGGGATATGCTTGCGACGTTGCGTGGAGAGAGGGTAGGGGCGGAGGACGTCTCGGAGCTTATCCAACTTTTCACCGGCAATGCGGGTAGTGCATTCATCACATACAAGCAGTTTCGTGACACGTGGGTGAAAAAGGATCTTGCCCACCGCCCCTTCCGGCGTCGGAATGATTTTCAGTTGTCAAAAATTATAGGCACACAGATGGATATGGTGGAACGGGAGGTGGTACGACAGCTGCGGCTGGCATTCGACAGCGTGGATGACCTTCACACCGGCGCCATCAGTGTGGATCAGTGGAAGCGACTTTTTAAACGCTGTGAGATTAAAGTGACGGAGGAGGAGATATATAGTCTTATGCGCTTCTTTGATGAACGGGATCCGTCTTCTGGAAATGAGATTACATTTGATAAATTTCTCATGGGTGTTGTTAAGCGGGAAATGCTTGTACGACACCCGATGGGACCAAAACTTGCGGCCGCCACAAATTTGGCAGCATTGCTGCAATCGCGTAAAGTTTCCGAATGCGTGAATCATGGATTTTTTGTTGTTGGATTACAAAACGCCGTTGTAGAAAAGTTAAAAAACTGTCGAGAACGCCTTATGTTCATGTACAATGATGACATTGCGTCTGATACGGAGAATGTATACTCCTTTCGATATCTTGGCTCCGCCGCGTTGCTCGCCGGTACCACAATGGAGAGTGCAGGGCCAATGTTGGCATCTTCCTCCGGCCCGCCGTCCGCGGCGCTGGGATTATGTACTTCGGGGGACTTTGCTCTGAGCTCTTCCTTGGGCCGTGGCTTTGGTCAATCCTCGGTGTCGGAGTCGTTGCTTAACAATCATAGCATCAGTCTCAACAATGGGACGTTGAAGGGTAATGAGTTGTTAAAACATACCATGAGTTCCTCCACACAGGCGGCGGTTTCACAGACGCATCGAGCTCTTGCGTTTGGTGGCACAGGTGCTGTAAATCAGGTGAATGGTGTTTGCGATGTAGATGTTATATTGGCACCAGCGAGTTTGGGTTACACACTTGTGCGCTTTCGTCGTATTTACGGCAAAACACGTGATTTTCATGAGGCGGTGGCATTTATTTCTAGCTTACTGGAGGTGGAAAGACAGCAGGCAATGGAAGATACACTACCGCGCGGAGAAAGCGAACTGCTATGAGAGTGTTCATGCAAATATATAAACAAATAAATATATATATATATTTATCAATAAAGAGAATTGCACATACACACACATGCACACATACATACATACATACATACATATATATATATTAGGTTGTATACACAGACAGAAAAAGGGAAGAACAAAATAAAAAGAGCCAAGGGAGAAAAATTAAGAGTTTGTGGGGGTGGGAGGAGGGGGGAAAGAAGTAAAAGAGCCCGCCACCTGCCACCTGCCACCCTCCGCCTTCCCAAAAGAAGCAAACAAACAAACAAACAAGAAGGATCATGCATTAATAATTTACTTTCATCAAAGAGAATGAGAAAAAGGAAAGAAAAAGAACTTATACATGTATATATAATAATAAATTGTTAGTGATGTGTATACATTTCAAAAAGTAAAAAAAAAAAAATCCCCTTCTTTTCATGACGCCTGTTCTCAGAGTAAATGAAAGGGTGTTTTTTGTTTTTTTTTATATTATGGAAGTGTGTGGGTTGAAAATGAAGGAAAAAATGATGGTTTTAGTTAAATGTTTATGATTCCATGCATGCATTGAAATAAAGAGAGAAAAAATAAATAAAAAAAAAAGGAAAGGAAATATAAAATTAATAAATAATAAATAAAGTAGTAGGCAGGAGAGGACGACGATAATTAATGAAAAGCCAAGAAAATATATATATACATAAGAACAGTAAAGGAGAGGATACATGTCTTTTGCTTATGTTTTTGTTGTTGTTGTTGTTTTCCTTTTTGTTATGCGTATTTCATTGTTTTATTTATCTGCTCCCTACCACTTATCAAATGGAATACATCATAAACAGAGGCTGAGTGGCATGAGAGAAGACAAATGAATAGTGAAATAAAAAGAGAGAGAGAGAGAGAGAGAGAGAGGAAGTCATAGTAACCTGCATCTATGAATGAAATGAGCGATGTTGGGTTAATTTATGCCAATAGTTTTTTTCTTTTTTTTTTCTTTTTTTTCTTTTTCCTTTTTATGGCACGTTATTGTTCCTTTCCGTGCCTTCACACATTGTATGAAATAAAAAGGAGGGAGGTGTAGTGTGGCGGGTGGACGTGTATACATGCATATATATAGTGTATGTACGTGTATATATCTGTTGTGTGCGTGTGTGCGTGTGTGTGTGTGTGTGTATTTGTGTGTGGATTATACCAGCGTCATATTTCTATTTTTCCGGAAATTGACACGAAGTATTACCATTCTTTTTGTTTGTTTGTTTGTTTGTTTGTTTGTTTTTCCTGCAATTAACAACCAACCAAATAATCAACAAGAAAGAAACAAAGAAAGAACAAAAGGGAGGGGGGACCGGGGTGGCTCGGGGCCGAGGGGGGTTTAGGCGGAGATGAGGGGAGGAGAGAAATGACAGAGAGAGAGAGAGAGAGAGAGTGAAAGGAGATAGCGGGGCAATGCCTCTCTTTCTCTCTCTATTTATTTATCTATCTGTGTGTGTGTGTGTGTGTGTTGTTCAATTACTCCAGTTCTCCTTGTCTCTAACTTTTTTTTTTTTTTTTTTTTTTGGTTTCGTTTTCTCTTCTTTATTTATACGCTTCCGTGCATGTGTGCACTTTCCCACATACATAACTACCTGCAATACATACCCCTACTGTCACTGTTATTACTGTTTATGTCTTGCATCTTATATCTTTTTTTCTTTTTTTTCTTCTTCTTCTTATTCCTTATTATTATTATTATTATTATTATTATTATTATTTACGCACATACAAACACACACGTACATATTTGATGGACTCTCCTGTTTGTTTGTTTGTTTGTTTGTTTGTTTATATGCATGTATGTGCCTAGTGTTTACTCCTTGACTGGGGTTTATTAGGGGAATTGTAGTAAAACTTTTATTTTATTATTAATTATTATTATTTATTATTATTTATTATTATTCATGCATCTATCAATCTGTTTATATGTATAAATGTACGCAGAGACAATGTGTGATTGTGTGTATGTGCCTTTGTCTCTCTGTCTCTCTGTCTCTCTGTCTGTCTATCTATCTGTATGTACGAAATCGATTTCCTCCCCATTTACGCACACAAACACACACACATACAGACACACAATCCGATAAATAATAATAATAATAATAAAATGTCCCCCTTTCCTGTTCTTTTTTTTTTTTTTTTTTTTCATGTATGTGTATGTGTGTGGTGTGTTTTGTGCTACTGTTGGTGCTGTTGATGTTTTGTGAATCCTTCTCAATCTCTTTCTTTCTTTCCTTCCTTTTTTTTTTTTGTGTGTGTGTCTGTTTCTCTCTCCCTCTCTCCCTCTCTCCCTCTCTCTCTGTGTGTGTGTGTGTGTCATTTCTCATGCACATATTCGCACCTCATGAGACACTCAGAGGAATTTTTTCTTTTTGTTCTTCCCTTTGCCTTTCTCTCTCTGTGCGTCTCTCTGTATGTATGCATGTATTGCAATCATGAGGAAAAAGAGAAAGAAAGAAAGAGAGAGAGAGAGAGAGTCTGTGTGCTTTTGTGTGTGTGTGTAGGGGAGAAGCACCGCGGCCTCTGGGATTGCGATAGCGGCGGTGCAGTATATTCACACACATTGGGATGGACACGATGGATAGTGCGGCGCTGCAGGAGGTGGTGGGGGCATTTAAGGAGGAGGTGAAGCGAAATCGGCTTCAGGAAAAGAGACTGCAGCGGGAAAACCGAACCTTGCTTCGTTGTTTAGTTCGATTGCAGCAGCAGAAACAAGTGGGACGACAGCCTTGTAACACGCAAGACGTGCCGCCGTTGCTAGGTCATGATGGAGTGCTGCATATCAACGGAGAGGAAGAGGAATGCTCGCAGGAGGGAGATGACATCAGCGGTAGCAGTCCCTCCTGGCCGTCGAGCACGACATCCCTCAAAGAAGATCGTCATCCTCATCATCATCAGCAACAATCACAATCACAATCACCGTGTCAGCGATGTGGTGCAGACCTCCCTGTGTCGACATCATCGCCGCGACAAGAAACGGCATTGCACACACAACCCAATGGAGGAGCCGAGGCGGGGTTTTTAGGTGATCTTTCCCCAACTCTCCGCGATGATGGCAATTTCTGTGAATTGAGCAAAGAGGCACTTCAGGTACGAGTGAGGTCACTGGAAAAGCAGCTACTTCGTGAGCGGCTACGAAGAAAGGCACAGGCGGCTGAATTTACCGCGGAGTTGGAGATCCTGCGATTTGCGTTAGATGAGGCAGAGAAGCGCGCGGCAAGGCGTCAACCGTGGCCAATGGACAATGCGGCTGAGTTTGTTCCCGATCCCCCACTGCTTTTACGTCCACACGACGGCACGAGTGATTCCAATTTGGAATACCACGAGACTCCTAGCGTTGAACTCGCCACGCACAGTCGAACATCCACCGCAGTTTCGATGGAGAATGCAGAACAGACAGCTGGAGCTGAGGGGTTGGATGTGCCACGGAATGTTGCTCTTTGTGACATGGGTGGTTGCGTGGAGGATGCTGCAGGAAAGCCCCGTAACGGGTTGTTACTTTCGGGGGTGTCGGCATGTCGGTTGAGCAGGACGGACTCAAAGAACACATCTGTCGATATGTACCGGGATTGTATGACTTCACCGAATGACGACAGGGCGATGGCAGCCATGTCGAAGCAGGAGCCTCTTCGGGATTTCTCAACGGAGTCAGACCGTCCAGACACACAGGCATCGGAAGAATTTTTGAGCCGTGCCGTTTTACGAATGGAAGGACGGCGACAGCGGCTGCGTAATGCGGTGATGCTACGCACCGTGTTGGAGGAAAATGACGATGGGAATGGCAAAAAACGTGATCCCGCTCTGGACCCGCCCAAAGGGCAGATGGATGCCCATACAACGGCGGAACCTTCACCGAATAGAGTGACAATGCCGGCTTCTTCTTCACTTCGAAAGATCTTATCGATGCGGGAGTTGCGACATTTGTCGCACCGACGTCCCACACATTTGTCTGCGTCTTCCTTCGACGATGCGGGTGCAGGTGTCAGCAAGCTCAATTCCTCGACACCGGCCGCCGCTAATACTATTTCAAATGTGAATCCGAATCAGTTGGGTGTTGGAGTGGATCCAAAAGGTCCTCACAATCGCACGTGGTATGCGCATCAAGTTCTCCGTGTGGCATTTGCGAAAGTTATTTTAGGCTCTTATCCTCCTTATTCTTCTTCTTCTGCTGCTGCTGTTACTGCTGCACCAGTAACATCCACGAGGAATTCTTTTGGAAGGATCTCGGATGGGTGTGAGGTGGACACGCTTCAAGAACGACAAGAGCATGAACCGCAGGGTTCACTCAGTGAGGCTCACTATTTGTCCTCGGATACATCAAGTTATTCTGTCACGGAAGAGGACAGGGGGTTTAACATGGAGGAAAGGTCATTTCCGAAGGCAGATGATACCCTGCAATCCCAGCAGTCACCACTGACGTCCAAAGGGTTGTATCGCAACATTTCCTCCGCTGCAGTTCGTCGTGCTATTGATGAGATGACCTCCTTGCGCTTCCGTTGCTGTCAAAATCAACCGCTGCTGGAGACGGTGGCTACACCCTTTCCATCTGTTCTTCCTTTATTCCATGAGGAGAACACGGATAGCAACCTTGTCTCAACCTTTGCTATGGATCCATCGTCTCCAAGCAAATACCGTGAGGATGAGATCCGCATCACGTTACATTCCCCTGTTCTTTTCAGTCAAATTCGTAGTTTTCTCGGAATGGAAATGAATGAGTTTCGAGAAGCGTTGGGGGAAAACGCGATGTGGCGGCAGTCGATCTCCCCCGGGAAGAGTGGAACCTCATTTATCTTTTTTGGCAATTTTGTACTGAAAAGTCTCAAAGAGAGCGAGTTTAAATTTCTCAAGAATCGATTTCTTCGTAGTTACGTTTCTTTCTGTGAGCTAAATCCGGATACGATGCTGCCTCGCTTTTACGCCCTGTTATCCTTCTCATGGTTGCGGCTTCGCTCGTGCAAGAGGTATGTACTCATGCAGAATGTTTTCTTTACCCGATACTACATTCATCGTATTTATGATGTGAAGGGTAGTACTGTGGGTCGTTCCACGAAAACCGAAACGGCACCTCGCACCTCTTATGGGGCGCTGCTTCTGAAAGATAATGATCTTCCCGCGCAACTCATCATTTGTGGTCCGCTGCAACGCGCCCATGTTCTTGCACAATTCCGCTCTGACGTTAATTTTTTGCACTCACTGAATATAGTGGATTATAGTTGTTTGATTGGTGTGCGTAGCCGTGTCTTTTCACGTAAAGAGGGTCCTTCCAAAACGATTGTGCTAAAGGAGCGTCGTGGATCCTCCTGGCAGCAGACTGTCACCTCCGAGGCAATTGGCGTTGGGGCCGAGCGGTTACACAAAATGGATAACAGTTGTATTCATGGTTGTGACGGAGGTTTGCTGTCCCTCCCTATCTATTCCGCTGGCGATGACACAACAGCGCGAGAGGATGTGTACTACCTTGGCATCATTGATGTTCTGCAGGAATACACACCAGCTAAACGATTTGAGAACTTTGCCAAGGGATTGTGGAATGACAGGCGGCATATCAGCGTTGTGCCGCCAAAAGAGTTTGCAGAACGTCTTTACAAAGTCCTGGAGAATATTACAGTGTAGCCAAATTTACGTATTTTCTTCTTTTTTTTTTTCCTTTTCTTTTTTCTTCTTCTTTGTGTGTGTCTTTTCCTTTTTATGTATGCATGCATGTGGGCTCCGGGCGAGGAAGCAATTTGCGTCATTTTTTTTTTTTTTTTTTGTCTCTTGAGGTGGAAAAATGCAGATGGACTCTGGGGAAACGAAGGGAAGGGAATAAATACACAAATATTTCTTGTTATTTCCTTCTTTGTTGTTGTTGTGTGTGTTCTGCTGGAGTCATTGGCTGCTTTTTGGTGCGGCTTCTTTATCTGCTTTTCTCTTTCTCTCTTTTTTTCCTTTTTTCCTTCTCTCTTTCTGCTTCAACTACGATTTCTCTCTCTCTCTCTCTTTTTTTTTTTTTTTTTTTCTTTGCTCGAATGTATGGGCGATGTGGACTTTTCCCTTTGTTAATTGCATGCATCTCTCTGTATTTATTTAATATATATTTCTGTTATTTGTTTTTATATACCCCTGTCAAATCCTTTTGTACATACATTGTGTGCGTGTGTGTGTGTGTGTGTGTGTGTGTAATTGCGCCTAGAGTCTGACGGTAGGTGCTGACTGTTTTTTTTTTTTTGACGTCCATTGATTCAGTCATTACATTATGTCTACATCTACAGACAGCAACTGTCAAAACCCCACCGTGCCGTTGGTAGCCTCCTTGGCACAAGTTGTGTGTGACAAGACGTCTGGGCAAAGCCATTGGTGCGATAAGGAGGGCACGCCAGAAGGTGTAGAGCAGGCGAAAGTGCATCAAAAATCTATGCGGGCCCCGCGTGTGGCATTACCACGTGAAGCCTGTCATCCCTTTTTTTATAATTATGAGGTGTCAGACTCTCTGCTGCAGTGGCTGAAAGTCTTTATTGTCGGTCTGTTGCTTCTACCCACGCGTGTATTGTATGCACTGCTGCTTCTGGCACTGGCGTCGCTTTTTGCGGTACTCACTAGCATCCTCGGGGAGGGGAGCAGTGGAGGTGAGGAACTCCAGCAGAAAAAAGAAGAAGAACAAAGAGGATGTGTACAGGCACCGAGGCGCAGTCGACGACGCTTGTCACGTGCAGTGATGCGGTGGCTTACGTTATCTCTCGGCTACTGGCGTATCCATCGTCAAAAGGTCTTTAATTACGGCCGTCACGCAGACGGCTCTTACGCGGAGGCGCCTGTCATTGTGGCGAATCACTGTACGTTGCAGGATGGTCTTTTGCTACTTGGCGAGCATAACGTGTCGCTTGTCGCGGGGCCGTCGGAAGCCGGATGGATGCGTGTAGTTGCATGGGGCGAGCACTGCATTGAGAGTCATGAAGTAAAGTCGAGGCTGATGTTTTGGAAGCAGCAGAAGCACGGTGCAACGAGGAATGACTGTCATTGGCCGCTTCTTGTGTTTCCCGAAACATGTTATACAAACTCACGGGCACTCATTCAGTTTCAGACGGACGTATTTGCCGCGGGCCTCCCGGTGCAGCCGCTCCTTGTGCAACACATGTACACACATTTTGACCCGTCCTGGTGCTGCGCGATGCTGCCACTGACGGGGATGCTGCTCCGCACCATGTGTCAAGTGTACAACACGGTGGAATTAACGTATCTTCCCGTCTACGACCCATCACCCGAGGAACAGGAAGACGCCACGCTTTACGCGGAAAATGTGCGACGTGTCATGGCGCATGCCATGAAGGTGCCTGCAACGCAACATAACAAAACGGACGTGAGGCTCATACTTCTGGCACATAGGCTGAAGTTACCCGTTGAGGCGGTTAACATGGAAGTGGGACACCCACATTTTATGGGAATGCCGTATGAGCGGATGGAGCACATGCTGTGTCGCTTTGCAGCGGCCCTGCGGTCTCGTAAGGTTAATTCTATTGGCCCTAAAATATATCTACAGTGGCGATATCGCTTTTGCGTGCCAGAGGGCTTTATGACTTCGTCGGAGCTGGGCAATTTTCTGATGCCGTTTGGAGATTATCCACTTCTCCTCGATCGCCTGTTGAATCATCTCTCCCGACATGCCGCTGTTCGAGGCATTTTTATTGCCTTTCGTGACTTCCTCTCCGCCATGTACACCGAGCCTTTCCCATTGCGAAAGGAATCGCCTGGGACTCTCCAGACCGGGAGGGAAGTCTACATGGACGAGGTGGAAGAGGAGGTGGCCGTGACGTTTGTACTGCGACGCACATTCGTGTTGTTGTTGCTGGCAGCAGACACGCTATTCACACAAAAGAAGGAGATGTCAATAGACACGAACAGGAATTGTGAGCCATCACCATCATCGTTGGTTCTTTCCTCCTCTTCCTCTTCCTCTTCCTCTACCTGCGTGGACGGTGTGGAGAAGGGACGGACGTCAACGTTCATTTACGGCCATGAGGTACGCCATCCCACTCGAAGGCCAAAAACCGATGGGTTGTACTCGATACTTACAGCGACGGCGGAGGACACGATGGACAGCGTCTTGTGTGATCGGCATTTGGACCGCGACATGTTCGACGTGTTGTGCGATATTCTTTTTATTCCTCATCGCACGACGATGTGGCGCGGTGCGACCGCCAAGTCCTCTGCCCAAATAGCAGAAGAAGATGCGCTCTTTGCATACATACGCGGCGGTGCGAACCCGGGAGTGGTGAAAACGACAGACATGTCGTTTACAGGAGAGGACAATACCAAGTCTTACATAACACTGCATGCGTTTTTGCGCTTTGGTCGCAAGCACCGTGCCACTGCGGAGTATTTTCACGCCTGCTGCGAGCACTTCCTTCTTGGCGATGACTTGGCGTAGTGTCCAGCGAAACAATAAAATAAAAAAAGAACAAAAAAGATGCGGGCCATGTGGACAGTAGCAGCAGCAACACGGGAGGATGGTGGTGGTTGATATCGTGTGGGCACACATTATATATATATATATATACTCTTTGCATTGATGTCTTTCCGCAGTGCCGTGTGGCATGGGTGTTTGGAGTACCTTTTTTTTTTTTTTTTTTGCATCCTTCGCTTCCTTCGCTCACAGTTCCGCACATTTGATGTAAAATTGAAGGGGTGCACCGGGAAGGCAAAAAAGTGAAGCGTTTTTTTTTTTTTTTTTTTTTTGCGGAGAATACGCAGGGAAACCAATAAATTGCACGAAGACCCTACGAGAGGAGAAGAAGAAAACGAAAAGGAAAAGAAATAGGTCAAACAAAGAAAGAAAGAAAAAAAAACACGAGTGAAGCGGAAGGGTGTAGTAGGGAGGGGAGAGGGGGGCAAGGACATGAAGGAGAGGAATGAGAGGGCTCGAGATCTGCGTTCCTTTGGATTTCCTGCCGCAACAATGGGATGGAGTGAGGAGGATGTGAATGCATTATCTTTGTCAAGCAGCGGCATATTCCGTGGACCGGTCTCCTCTGTGTACGACAGGCTGCAGGCGAGAGAGGCGCTTGAGCAACAGAAGCAGGCTGCCAGGGCGTCATCTGCAGAGAGTACGGAGCAAAATTGGGAAGACACAGGAGTATGGACGAAAGCAGGGTCAGAACGGCTTTCGAATCCTTCGGTTCCTCTTATTATTCTTGAGCGCATGCAGCTTGTGTTTATTTTATACGAATGGTGCCGTAAAAGAAAAAGGCGGAGCGCATCGTGCCTGAGTGACGCTAATTTACGTGAAATGGATATGATGAATGACCTGGATGCCATGATTGATTCCAGAGAGCGGGAGTTGAGTATGCGGGGAGTACTCAAGAGATCCGGTGAGTACTTGCCTGCATCGGATAATGCTGCTTCCATGGGTACTTTGATGACGGCGGGTATTCCCTTCTCGGTGTTTGAGAGATTCATTGTGGAGCCTTACTTTGATGTTCTTTTCCCACCGATCCGAACTGGAAGACGCACGGTGGACTCGTTTATGGACACTTTGGGTACGTGCGGGTGCTCGTCTACAGAGACCAGGAAAATTTCTTTCAATTTTACTGGTCGTTCACAACGACAAAAGAAGACGTCGTACCAGCGAAAGCGCGCTAGCCACGTTGAGGCAGCGGAGAATCTTTTTAGTGTGATGGACACCAATGGTGACGGCTTTCTCTCATGGGATGAGTTTAGTGGTTACATCCTGCAATGTGGTCAGCGAGACCTACTGGCTGGTGGGTATGATAGCGGGGATGGCGTGAATGAGGGTAAGCCGGGAGGTGGAAACGACGCAACGAAAACAGTTCGAAATACAACAAATATTTCTAACCGCTATATGAACTTTACACCCACCCCTTTAAATGTGAATCCCTGGCAACAACAATGCCCACTTGTGCGTCACTTGTATCACTCGGAGCCCATTAGTCGGCTTCTTTTCGCCAATCGGGGCCGGCGCTACATCACGGCGGCCTGGGACGGACTTGTGAAAGTTTGGCGGCCCAATCCACGCCTGGCAGATGCATACGGCAAGCCTTCCATTGTGCATGAACGAACTATATTTACTGCGGGAGCACCCATTGTCGATATGGTGTTGTCCCCGGCCTCCCTCGGCGATGCGGAGATCTTGGCGGTGGTAGGGATGGACGGTACCGTCACGCTACTGAGCGTTGTGACGGGCGAGGTTCTCAAAACTTTTATTGGCCGCTGCTCGCTCCCCCCAAGCGCGGGTTTAGGTTGGCAGCTTAACCCGTCAAAAAGAAGAGAACTGGAGGAGACTCATGTGAAAAACGTTGTTGATCCATCACTTCTGGAGGAGGACATCCGTGAAAACGTTGAGGGTGGTGCGGTGGTGCTAAGACCTGTATTTAAGGTGCGCGCCTACCGTCGTGAGGCGATTGAGATATTCTTCACGGAGGTCTCTCGTTACTTTATTGGGTTGGATGTAGTGGCACCGACGTACGAACATCTTGAACAGCGGCGAGCCGTTAAAACGGATGTTTTGTTGCAGTTTGGTGATGGACCTGAGACGCCAGTGGAAGAAGCACAGAAGCAGCGTTTTCCAGTCATGCCATTTGTTGAAAATGAAGTTGAGTGGGCGAAGGAGGCGACGAATAGCACAGGATGGGGAACCATTGATGAGGATGCGCAATTCGTGAAGGAGGATAATTTGGATGACAAGAATCTCGTGGAAGATAAAGAGACTTTGATGAATGAGTATCCAGCGCCACAGAAAAAGAAGCCGAAGCGGAAGCCTATAAGGGATATTCGTACCCCGGCAACATATTTAAGTTCATCCTTTTTTCACGAGTACTCTACCAAGCATATTCGTGCATGTAATAAGTGTTGGTTTGCGCGTTCTGTGGCGTTTGCACGGTATGAGCGGACAAATTCGGCCTCTGTCCTCCCTCCTGGTGTGTTTCTCCTGCTTGGCTTTGAGACGGGGTTTTTGCAGTTTTACCAGCTGCGCCCACAGTTATTCACCATCTCCAACCTTTCAATGACAAGACTGGAGGTTCCCACAACGCACAAGCCAGTTCTCATACTCAAACTTCACCGCAAAGCAATCACAAGTATTCTGACAAGTGAGGCGCATGATCTTCTAGTGACGGCAAGCGATGACGGCACCGTCGTTGTACGACAAATGAGTCGGCTTCAATTGCCATATGTCACGTTGGGTGATGGCGTGCCAGCCCCTGACAGGCCGCCACCCGTTCACCCTAATGGACATACAAAACGTATTACTTGCATATGTTGGCATGAGACACGTAATCTTATTGTAACGGGAGGAGCCGACCGGATTATTATATTTTGGACGCCGTCCTCGTCACGTCAACTGTACCGAATTGATCTCCGCATCTTTTCTACAAGCTCCGGAAGCAGTGGGACCCCGATTGATGCCTCTTTTTTTGAACCCCTACCTCACTCACCATTGTTATTAATACTTGACACCAGGCGTGTGCTGTATTTTATTGACACTGTTTCTTATCAATGTTTACATATCCTACGGGATGACGGACTTTCGTCATTGAAGGCAGGGGATATGTTGCGAGCCCGTTATGATCTTGTGGATCATCGGCTGATACTTGGAGGACGACATGTGCGCTCATGGGATATCCGTCAACGTGATGAATACCCCGAAGGCTACTGTGGACATCGGCGTCCTGTTATTGGATTGGCTTACCAGCAGGCCTGGAGTTTGTGGGTGAGTGCCGATGACTCCGTTGTTATTATTTGGAATACCAAGGTGGTGGATTTGCGTTTAGGTGAACGCAGTTCTATGGAACAGGTGAGAGAAGAAGGTGCTGAGAGTAATTCTGCAAGTCATTCGACCCTACAACTTGCGAGGAAGGGGTATCGTTGGTCTGCGCAAACTGACTTGGTGCGATCATGGTCTGTTGATGGTGGGATTTGCTGCTTTGCTGTGGATCAGTCGGAGTCATCTCATGTATTTGTCGCACTTCTGCATGAACGACATATTTTGGAGTACAACAGCTTCAATGGATCGGTGCTTCGATCATTTGACTTTCCCGCAGAAATGGGGGATATCTCCTCGTTAGCGTGTGGTGTAACAACGGGTGGTAGGGCTTTTTTGCGTCCCGTGTCTTTTCTCTGTGGAACATTTGAACGGGAGCAGTCGCCGAACGGCACCACCGCCCTTTACGCGTTGGCGTCGGGAAGTGATGTGCTTTCGGCAGTAGAGTCGACGAGTGGCGTGCACCGTTCGATTTTGACAACAGGCGTTGGCGTTTCGTGCGCCATTATCGTCGCCGCCCTCGGCCTTGTTGTGGTTTGCCACCGTGGCGGCATCAGCGTGACGCCTGTGGCCGAGGCCACCACATGCCCCATTGCCTGTTTGCGTCTCACGGACACGCCAATGAGGAGAAAACCGGACAGGAAAAAGGGTGAAAATGTCGCCGCGTCGGACCAGCCGCGAGCCCCCACCCAACACCTCAGGACGACGACAACAACGACTGTAACCCCATCAACAAGCACAACGACGAATATACATCGCGGCCAACGACGACCACTCACTTATCCCAATGTGCAGTCAGAAGAAAAGGGTCACTGTCGTCCATCACCGCCGCTTGACCTTGTCGCGCTGCTCACTGGACCCCTTTTACAAGATCCAGTGGCTCTCACACGAGAATTTATGCAGCAACGAGAACGGTATCTTTTCTACAATGGTCGGCCGAAAACGTCATTCACGGGAACATCATTGGGGTCCCGAACAGAGAGCAACGCCACTAGCACTGAGAATGAGGAAGAAGAAAGGAATAGTAGAGATGCCGAATTACCGCCGTTGTTGCTCTTTTCGGATGAGTTTATTGCCGCCTCTTCTGTCTTTACTGGAAACTTTGGTGTCTTACTTCGAGAGCAGCTTGCTGCCCTTGGATACGTTGGACAAATCGTGCCTATTAGAGAAACTGGGTATGCCGTGAGTGGTGGAGACGATGGTGTTGTACAGTTTTGGAATCTGCGCACCTTGTCGGAGGTGATGCGTTACCGTGTCACATATACTCTTGAGGCGGTAACAGCGATGGAATTTAGCGATGATGGTTTTTACCTTGCTGTGGGTGACGCAAGTGGGTATATTTTATTAATTGACATGCATCTTATTGCGTGGGATTCGGCGGTACCTCTTGAGATGGTTTCAGGCATTGAAAGTGACGTTTTTGTGTTGCGGCGATGGCGAGGGCATCGACAGAGTGCCACATCTGTACGGTTTGTGCGGCAGACGGAGGGCATGATACATCTGAGTACCGTGCACTCCCAAACAGCAAAAAAGAATGCACCCTTTCGGCGACCTCCTCGCCAGGGTCTGGAATCTGATGTTGCTGCAGCGGACGATAACAATAACATTGAAAATAAAACCGATTCCAACCAGAGCAGCAAACACGAAGCCATTTTTCTTTGCACTAGTGGTGAGGACAGCTACATCTACACATGGTGTTGGGAGGCCCGGCCGTCTATAGGGGGTTCTGTGCATTGCATCGGTTGTTTTGGCGGGGGTGTGGAGGCACCACCAAAGCCACCGGTTGATAAACTGACGGATGCGGCGTGGCAAGTGCTGGAGTTGGTGCGGAAGGTCTACATTGAGGAGCGCCTACTGTCGCCTGGTGGCGCACTCAGTGGGACAAAAATGCAGGTGGAAATTCACACCGCGGTGCTTGAACTCATGGAGGAAATGCGGGCAGTTAAATCGGGTGCCCAGCTGCCACGGCTTGGCGCAGCACCTCGGGAGCGGCAGTCGCAGTCATTTCCATCTCTTTTGAGGACACGGAATTACAGTCGCGTGCCGCACTCGGACTCTGTGCAGTTTGCTGCCGAACGCTGTCCCCCCACGTATGTTTTAGCCTTTGAAGAAGGGTTGTACTACGACCGTGGCATTGTGGAGTTGCTTGAGCGCATAGTCACGGAACTTCGGGCTGTACAGAAGAGGCGGCAGTCAGTTACAAACGTGGCTAGTCGCCATGTGAGCCTTGTGGAACCGAGGCGCTCGCGAAAGTCGCTACAAACGGCTCCGAACATATTCTTGGAGAAAAATACGGCGTCCGATGAAACACGCTCTGCCTTGACGTTTTTAAGCTTGCCAGATACAACAACTGGTGGCACTGCTACGGTTACAGCCACGTCGGTCGGCAATGCAGCAACTTATTCTATGCGTCGGAGCACGAATACCCGTGGACTCTCTTTGACGGGACCTTCACTATTTGTCTCACAGACGTCTCCGCCGGAATCATATCCGAGGAGCGATTTTGGTAACAACGGGACTGTGGGCGGGGGCGGGGGCGGTAGTAGCACGGATGGACCTCGTGCGGCGAGAAGTGGCATGGGTGGTTTCTCATTCCCTTTTTTGGCTACCTCCACCGTGGCGCAGTCCAGCATGTCACCAACCCTTACGTCCCCGGAACCCCTTGCGGTACGCTCTCTTCCATCGTTGGGTACGCCGCAACAGGATTCTCCATTGTTTCGGATGAATGAAGGGGACTGGTCTCCTTTGCCTCCTGTGACTGTAGGCTTTAAGAAGCCATCGCCGCTCCCACGCCCACGTTTTACCGGCAAGAAGGGCGCGGAAAATGGTGGAGGCTGTAGCACGACATTGAATAGCCTTCCATTGACCGCAGACATCGTTGGCACAACCAAAACGAAGGGCGACGACGCGAAACGACGATACCGCGGAGTCAAAGTTCTTTTGCGTGAGAAGGCAAGACGCCGCTCGCATAATTTATTGTTTGTGGACAATGTGAAGAAAAGACTGTCGTTACAGGAGGCAGACGATGTAACAAGTGGAAATCCGGAAGATCGCAGGGCTGCACGGCGGGAGCGGAAACGACGCTCCACAATGTGGGAAGCGGCACGCATCATGAATACACTTATGGCGTGGAAAGCGCCGCGGGAGTCAAATCGGTCACCGATAATGTCCGGAGTAGGCCCAGAAGGCGGCTTGGTTGAATGCGCCCCATTCACCGACCCTGTGAAGGCGCCGAACTTCAAGTTTCCGATGTTTATTCCACTCACGTTGGGGACCTCGCATGCAATGACGTCCAGGAGCAGTCTGCAGTTGGATTTAAGCAAGAGCATGAGCGCGATGCTGAAAACGGAGATGTTGGCGATGAATGCGACCCTGCAGGCAGCGCTGCATGAAAAGCAAGTATTAATGGCACAAGAACGTGCGGCAGCGGCTGGAAACACGACTCCAGTTCAGACACATTTTGGCACCAGGTAAACAGGCACTTGCCACCGCAATCATTTTCTCTGTTTTTACTATTCATTTAATCTTCTCACTCCCTTTTTTTTTTTCTTTTTGGCGTCAATATCCTCTTATGTTGGTGCCACAGCCGCAAAGAAGCAAACAAAAGACATATATATATATATATATATATGTATATATGTCTTTCGTTGTTCCCCATTGTGCCGTGCAGTCGCATCATCATCCACTCATCCCTTCCACACGGTTGTTTGTCTCTTTATCTATCTATCTCTGTGTGTCTGTCTGTGTGTTTTTGCTGGAGAGGTTGTATGAAAAGGCTTTCCCCCCCCGTTTTTGTGTGTTTTTATTGTTTCCAGTTTGGAAAAGAAAAAAAAAAAAAAAAATTAATAAGATAGCCAATTTTTTTGTAGTTTTCTTCTTACTGTACATGTATGTATATAATGTAATGTAATGTATGTAATGTAATGTAATGTACGTTTTTTGACAATACATCTTTTCAATAGTTGTAATTTTATTATTATTATTATTATTGTGGCTTGTTATTTACCTTTCTTCTCTCTTCTCTCTTCTCTCTCCCCAACCTCATTATTTTTCAATTTCTCTCTCTTCCCGAATATGTGACCGGTATTTGTGCACCAATAAATATGGATATGTACATCATGTATGCATGTAATTTTGGATTGCGGCTGCTTTTTTTCTTTTTTTTTTTCTTTTTTTTTTTTTTTTCTCCCACTGTTGTGGAATAGCGCTACACAACGCCGCAAGGCACACCTGCACATTCACTACGTCCAAAGGAGGAAGAAGAAGAAGAAGAAGAAGAAAGACAAAAAAAAAGAAAAGAGGGGGAATTGTATACAGACAAAATAAATAAATATACATTTGTTAATGAATCGACTGTTTGGTAAAAAAAATAAAACTCCGAAGCCCACACTGGAGGACGCCAGCGTTCGTCTTAATACACGTAGTGAGGCCGTTGATGCCAGGGTGAACAAAATTGATGCAGAGCTTATGAAATTGAAAGATGCAATTCTTAAGACAAGTGGGACAACCCAGATGCGGTATAAGCAGCGCGCCATGCAGCTGCTACAGCAGAAGCGCCTGTACCAAAACCAGCAAGATATGATGATGCAGCAACAGTTTAACATGGACCAACTCCAATTTACGACGGAGTCGGTTAAGGACACCAAAGTGCAGTTGGACGCCCTGAAGGAGGCGACGAAGGGTCTTAAGCGGGAATTTAAGCGGGTGGATTTGTCAAAGATTGATAATATGCAGGAGGAATTGCGTGATCTGTACGAAGACACACAGGAGGTTCAGGAGATCTTGGGCCGCGCCTACGATGTGCCGGAGGACATTGACGAGGACGAGATGATGGGGGAGTTGGACGCACTTGCATTTGACATGGAAAAGGAACCCGACCCGAGTTACCTTGCCGATGCCCTCGCCACACCGGGCACAAAGTTGCCGGAAATACCCGGAAAAGAGAAACCGCAGAATGAAAATGAAGAAACAGTCGACCCGTATAGTCTGGAGACACAGCTGGGTTTGTAACAGAAGGAAAAGAGAGGGAAATGCGGGTGAATACAGTTGGAAGTTTTTTTTTAATTGTTGTTGTTGTTGTTGTTTGTGTGTCTTTTTGTGATTGGGAAGAAGGGAGTGAGAAGTGACGTTTGCAATTCCCACCGATACTGCTAGCCAATGTTACATTACTGCTGCTGCTTATGGATAAGGGGTGATGATATATTCTGCTGTTATTTCTTTCTTTTTTCTTTTTTTTTTATGTGCTTCTCTCTCTCTCTCTCTTTCTCTTTCTGTGTGTGTGTGTTTGTATGTTTGCATGGCGTGGAGCATAATGTGTCTTTTTTTCATTATTTTCGTTTACTTTTCTTATGTGGCTAATGACAGACGGAGGAAGCGGGGAAGCTGTCTGCAGGGAAGGAAGGAAGTCTGCCACAGCAGAAACGTGTATACATTACCGAGAGATATATAAAACACGAAAGGGGAGGGTGACGACGATGGTGGCGAAGGAGAAGCGACGGTCGTGGTACCCCATTCTTGCCAAGCGCCGTAAAATGAAAATGGCGGCGGAAGCAACGAAAATTCCTTCACATCGAACTGACATTTGTGCCGACACGAAAAGGGCAGAGGTAGCTGAAAGGATTATGAGGAAGAGGAAAAATTCCCGTTCGTCGCCTCTTTCTGTGGCAAGAACAAAAGACGTTGATACAGCACGAACAGACGATGACGCCCACGGTACCACCACACACGAAAGGAAGACGTGTAAAGTGGCATCTTCAACACCCCCTGCGGGATTATTTCTTCACGCCACGGAGTATTGCCCGCCGTGGCCTGCGCGTTGGTATCATCTTGGCCTCCCGCTACTTGCTACACGTGTGCGGGAGTTGTTATTTGGACGCCCGCTGATGATTAGTCATCCCACTGCCGCCTTGACGGGTGTCTCTCTCTCTGACGAGGAGGCTCTTTCCTGGCTTTTCCCCGCCGTGCATAACGGGGAGTGGTTCACCACACCGTGGGAGTTTATTGATCACTGCCGATCGATCTCACATAAGTTATTGTGCGAGAATGCTCCACTCATTCCACTCGTTGCTTTCCGAATCAGGGGGAAATGCTCCCCTTTGCCTCCTGCAGATGGGAAAACGGAGAGGGCGGTGGTGGCGGTGATGGATCACTTGGGTGAAAGTGAAAAAGGGGAGGGGGAAAACGACGGGGCAGTTTCAATGTGCACAGACAACGTGCGGGATGTCTATTACTTGTGGTTTATGTACATTCACATCAGCCTAGTGAAGTTTGGTGAGCACGACTGGATCGTCTTTCTGAAATGGAAGGGAAAGGTAGTCAAGGCCACGGATCAGGAATGCGTAGGGCGAGTGTGGAGTTGTTATCGTGTGTTTCAAACCAATGTTGCGAACGCTGTGGCGAGGCAGTTGGCATCATCCTCGCAGCTTGTATGGCAGTCTTTGCCTGAAACTGCCCTAGCCATGGCGTGCACCGTCCTGGATGTCTACTTGCGTCTGTTTTTTGATACGGCACCTCTACAGGGTCTCAGGGACGGCTTAACACAAGAAGCGCCTACGCGTGCTTCATATAATCATTTGGAACATCTTGTGTGGATGAACGATGATCCCACAACGGACGCCCATGCCGCAGCTGGGATGGCGTTAGCAAAGGATGGGGCATCGTTGACCGCGCCTGAAAAGGAGGCGATTATATCTCTATCTGTGTATTTGGCAAAAATCATTATAGATATGCGTCATGCAGACGGAGATGTTTTTCCACGCGCAACTGATGATGTCAATTCAATGATTCTCGAGCCACCGCTACTTTCATCGTTGGGTGTTCCTGCGGCAGAAATTCCTTTTCCGCATTTGATTTGGCCTGTGGATGACAATGAGGAGGAGGAAAAAATTATGGCGCTTGTTCTGTGGCTGTATCTTTCTGACGCCGCGGAACATACAGACACACAAACAGACACTTACAGAGAGAGAGAGAGAGAGAGAGAGAGAACGAGCGATGCGGAGGTCTAACGGAGAGAACCACAAGGAATAAATGATGGCATGTCATTTATTTTACTGCGGGAATGTATTGCCATTTCCCGATGTGACACCCGGTATTTATTTAGATGCATACATGCATACATTTTAAGGTGCTGTGCCGTATCTGGTTTTGCTTGTCTTTTTTTTTTTTTTTTAAACTTGTTTTTTTTTTTTGTGTGTCTCATGCATATTTGACTGAGAAATTTATTTTTATTTTTGTCTTTTGTTGTATGGTATTTTGCTCCGTATGACACTTTTGAGTTTTGTTTATTTTGGTAATATACGCCCTTGGACGCACACACACACAAACAGAGAGAGAGAGAGAGAGAAGGAGGGAGAGAGAGAGACAGACTTGGTATTGGTTTGTTGTATTTGCATGCAATGGTGGGTGTTAAGAGAGTGCCGGAATGGGGAGGAATATATTTATATTTATTTGCTGAATAATGCGAATGGCGGCATCTCTTTCTCTTCATTGTTATCCCTCTCACGTTTATTTCTCCACCAACGCCAGAAACAGAAGGAAACAAGCAGCGCAAGTCGCCAAAAAGGAAAAAAAAAAAAAAACAAAGATGGTGAAGCCGCATCTTCGTCACTACTGCGTCGTGGGCCGCGAGACGCCCTCGGAGAAGAACCCCGCGCCGACAGTGTACAAGTTTGAGGTGTTTGCCCCCAACTTTGTTGTCGCCAAGAGCCGCTTCTGGCGCATGATGCGGGAGAAGAATAAGGTGAAGTCCACCCACGGTGATGTGCTCTCGTGCAAGGTCGTGAAGGACCGCAAGCTGGCCGCACGCAACTACAGTGTCGACATTGCGTACTACAGCCAGCGCTGCGGCTACACGCATATGGTGAAGGAGTTCCGCGATGTCTCCAAGGCCGGCGCGGTGAGCCAGGCGTACCACGACCTTGCCTCTCGCCACCGTGCGCGGTACCACAACATTGAGGTGCTGGGCGTGAAGAGCATTCCGAACCACCAGGTGAAGCGTCTCAGCATTTCGGAGTACCACGCCAGCAATCTCTCCTTCCCGCTCCTGCACCGCCGCGTCAAGGCACCACGGAAAGACCGCGTCGTCTTTGTCAAGAAGAACACGAAGCGCGCCGTCGTTGCGTAGACGTCTTTTCTCTTGGAAGAAGGGGGAAAGAAAAAAGGAAGAATGAAAAGGAAGGAATCTTTCTGGGGGGGCTTATCTCACACTGTTTTCTCTTGCCCTCCTTCTTTCTCTTTACTTTCTTTTCCTTTCTTTTTCTCTTTTTCAGCATCACCGCTTCTTTATTTATTTCTTGCTTTGGGTTGCGACTCAAAGGCTTGTTGAAGTACTTCGTTTCATTTTATTTTATTTTATTTTTCTTTGCGTCCTTTTTTTTTTGTTTCAGGTCGCATTTAATTTACTTTTCACAATGGCATCCCTGCATGCCGACGTTCCCCTGTGCATGTGTGTGTTGACATCCCTCACACATGTGGTTGTGGGGGCGGGGCGGGGCGGGTGGGAAGACAAGTGCCTGTTTTTTTAATTTATGATGCCGCCTTTTATTTCTTTTTTTTTTTTTTTTTTTTGGTTGTTGTTACTGCTTTTGCCGGATCTGCAAGATACAAGGAGTGGAAGGGGGCAGTGGGTTTTTTTCCTTGTGCAGGAAAAGTTTCCCCGTCTTTTTCTCTGTGTGTGTATGTAAGTATATAAATATATATATATATAAAGATAGTGCCAGTGCAACAAAGAGCGAGGAGTGAGGACAGGGGAATAAAAAGAAAGAAGGCGGGTTGTTTGCATCCCCACATCGCCAAAAAGAAAAAAAAATACTTTTTTTTCCCCACTCGCTCAGGAGAGAAAATATACCCGTACGTCGTTTATTGCGCGGTGATGTTTGTAGAAAAGGTGGGAGGGGGAGTGAAAAATTGTCATCTCATTGTATTATGCAGCGATAGCCCTATCTTTGATCTACGCACGCTGCGTACCATCATTTCTCATGCTGTTGCACTCGCATCGCCTTTGCCTCCTCCTCTTCATTCAGATGGAGCATCCGTGACGTTGTTGCCATCGACTGCGGCGGAGGACTATGACGCGGAGAGTTGTCTCTCAAATGCCGTGTTCTCGGCAATACAGACAAGCACCCGTCGGCATTCCTTTTCCAGTACGTGCAATGGCACCACTACGCCGTTGAACACTGCCACGGGCGGAAAAGGCGGTAAAGCAACAAAGGGTGCCAAGAAATCTGCAGCCGTAGCGGCATCAACGAGTCGGGTGGCCTCTCCCACAGAAGGAAAGAGCATTGGGGCAAATGGTACCGGCAGGCCGCGTGCGGAGTGGTACAGTGTTGTGGAGAGTCGTCAGTGGGGAGTTCCAGTTGTGTTTATCCACCAACTGCCAGAATTGGACCGATCTGAGGGGGAAGGTGGTGCACTGACACCGGCGGGCCAGGGAGCCGGCACCTCTGATTTCTGCACGCTGTTGCATAGGGCTTTGCAAATCATTGCCGAGGACATGAATGCCGCTGTGAGCCTTCATGAAGACGCCCCAGCGGGGTTTTTATCACTGGATGACACCAATCTGAGTGGGACGCAGCACGAGGCATTATCCGGAGAGCAGCCTCATGTGCACGCGAAGGAAATTGCTGTTGTAATGGCGTTGCAGGATCCCCGAGTATTACCAGGGTTGCTAAATTGCAGAACAGCGTTGACCCATCCTATTGATACACGTCTCATAGTGAATTTTGTTGATGGAAGACCCAATGAATTATTGGGGACGTCTAATCACGGTAGCTCAAGTACTCGTTCCCGCACAAGTGCAGCTGGTAGACGCCAAAACCCCCGTGATATTTCCCCGTCCACGCTCCGAAAAAATAGCAAAGATGCGGATGGGACCTGTGTTCCCAGTGATTTTAACAACACACTCGATGCATGGATTGAACGGCAACAACGGGAAGGCATGATAACAGTAACGACATCTCCCACAGGGGCCCCCCATGCATGTGGTGCGATTTGTCTCCGTGAGATATTTGAAGAGGGCGGGGAGGATAAACGTGTGTGGGTGCAACGCTGTGTACAAAAGGTGCTGCCAGCGATGCATCACGTTATACGCGACATTACACGGTACGGTGAGTGGGTTTCTTCCAAGACGGTGTATTCTATTCCCATCACCTTGACCACACCACGGCCAATTATGCAACCACAAACGAAAGAGGAAGAATTCCCCACCATGAGCGAGTCTGCCGTGGAATCATCAGCGATGTTGCGGTTAAGAAAATCACCAACAACGGCTCCACCATCTTCTTTTTCTCCCACGACGTCGACGAGGACGGGAGGTGTCGATGAGGACACTTTTCAGTTTTCTCCGCTAAGCGGAGATTTCTTGCCCTCTTTTTCTGCCGCAAAACGGCTTTTAGATGGCGAAGAGGAAAAGTGGTCATATTACGTTCGAGAGAGAAAAGTTCGTGGGCAATGGACTTGCATCTCTGCTGCCCGCGCCCTCGCTACGCAGGTGACCGTTTCATTGGCAAGGCAGCAACGGCCTAGGGTGGTCTGTCCTGCGCGGGATGAGGAAAACTGCCCGTTACTGGATGTAATGAATGAACGCGATGAGCCTTGTGGAGCGGACAAGACGAAAGAGAATGCTGTTGCCTCTCTGTTGTTGCAGCTCCGTCAATACGCCTCACGGCGCACGGTGTTGTCGACGTTGGATGCGGATATTCCTACTGATATGGCTGCTGGAAAAGGTAGGGAACCGAGTGTCGTTGTAGAAACTCCAGGCGGTTCGCAACTACTGGAGAATTCCACAGCTGGTGAGAAGAGTCAGAGTCAGTTCAACGCAATGGCAACGCTGCCCATGGATCACACAATGGACCGCCCAACACACCCACCGAGTCCGGAGGAGATCCGATGGGTAACGCGACAATTCATTAAAAAGGGAATTGGCGCCTTTCTCTTTCCGCCCGAAGAATCTTTGAGGGACGATGCCCCATCCATGCTTTCCCCTGATCAATTAAAATCTGCGATAAAAATGCAGGAATTACTTGAGGAGACCTTGAATGGACATACATTGAACGATGGTGAGGATGCGATGGACAGTCAATTATTACACCTTATTGAAGAGGACTTTAAACGCGCCAAGAAGGAAGTTTCATGTGAATGGTCTCACGTGTGGGATAATATTGCTTTCCCTGTGGGTCTCATGAACTTGGATGAGAAGTTAAGGTGTTCTCTTGAGCGTAGTTTGACAACACGGGAGCGAACACACATTTTACAGCAGGTTTATCTTTTGCAGCTAGCTATGCAGTCGTGCATGACAGGTACAGCTGACCCTACCAATACTGTTGTTCTGCCAAATCACGGTAATTGTAATTTATTGACGCACTCAAGCATACCGAAGGATGAGGCGGTCGGTTTTAACTTGCGGTCTGTAGAGGAATGTATGACGATGGCAGTGGCGATACGTCGTTTGTATGAGTTTCAATCTCGTTTCGGTTTCCATATTTGTCGTTTGATACGTTGTTTCATACCAGACACGTTGGAAACGTTGGGTGGGAATGTGGCCGCCATGTATTCCAGACATGCGGAGAATGTGCATCCAACGAATCGGGTGCGGGCGATGATGTTGGGAGGTGTGCCCATCCCACGCAAGCGGCAACTGCGGCAAGTGTGGTGCTACTACGTTAGTGGTATTCCATCCGTTGATGTGTTGAATGAACTCTATGAATCCCAACGGGTGACGACATCCTCCTATCCAGAGACTTCGTCTGCTGCCCCTGTTGGTATCACCACAAGGAACACGACGTCGACCTCTTTTGGGGGCGCCATTGGGGATTTACTCCGTCAAAAGCTTCTTCAGAACCTGCAGGAATCAGCGCAGTTGTTATCTTTGCCTGCAGAAAATAAATTAAGAGTGAAAAGTGTATGTTGCTCTGAAGGGGACTTGCACACAGCACTGGAGGGACGTCATATCTTGTATCCCTGTGAAAACAGTATTGTTGAGGTTGTCACAACCGATCGAAGTCGCATCTGCCGCTACGTGAAGAGCAGTGAATTGACATGTACGCTACAGTATTGCATCCCGCCATCACCACAACTAACCACGAATACTGGCGGTGCCGATCCTGCCACGGCATTCCCTTCTTCTTTGCCTTCGACGCTACGCAAACGGCCACGTGATGCAAGTGCCCACTTCACGACCACGTTTGATGACGGTGTGGTCTTCACTTGCACCCCGCAGTGGACAACACGTGCGGAACACGAGGGTCCCGGCGGTGCAGGTGAAGGGGAAAATATCGCAAACGCCAGCTCGGCCTCTTTGAAAAGTGGAGTCTCACGACGCAGTAAAGCAATGGGCAAAGCCGGTAGAAGAAGTGCGAACGTCTCCGTGGTGTTGGCAGGCGGTGGCCAACCGAGCGGAAGACGAGGCCCCCTCTTGGGGAGACAAAGACGACGTAGTCGTGAGGATGGTGAGGCGTTTGCCGCGGCGTCCGAGAGATCCGCTCGTACGGACCATTTACCCCGCATTTTTCCCGTTGCTCAGGATGGATCTGTTTGCTTGTGGACGGCGGGCCCTGAGAACATCCCGGGCAATGAAGCGGCGAATGGGAGTGTATCCGCAACGCCGAAGGCAGAGTTTGGCACGATTCCCAATTTGGCGATTACTGTGGCGGCAAATGGTGTGACGGTGCACTGCGAGGAGCAGGAAGGGATTTTGTGGTTTACGCAGCATGAGTCCAGCAATTCTCTGGCGCCGGAACTGCTACGCTGTATGCACGTGTATGATGCGAATGCGACATGGCATGAGACGATGGAGGTGGAGGTGCGTCGTGCCGTTTTGGAAGAAGTGGGAGCAGTTTGCCGCTACTTCCACTCTGGTGTCACGCAGATGATTTACCCAGATGGTGCGGTTGTCACGCGGTACCCCATGCCAACTAGCAATTTGGGTGGCGCTCAAGACTTCTGCGAGACACTCGTTACGGCAACGGGAGCCTGCTACGTGCGTCAATTCAGTGGGGGATTTTTCGCTCCGTTTCTAAATGCCAAAAGAAACAACCTGAAGATGCATGTGGCGTATGACCGTGGCAATCACTGCCGAGTTGTATCTCGAGCAGATGGCGTCATTATAGCGTTTTATTATTTTCACCGCAACTCTCACGAGTCAGGAAAAAGTCAAGGAGGAGGCGGTAAAAATATGAGCCGTGAAAATGGCACGAAGGAACATCATTCTGAAGAGGAAGTTGATGCTTATGATAATTATGATTATGATGCGTGTGTGTGGGGTAACTTCAAACATCCTGCATTTGATACAGACGTCATTGCCCGCGTTACTTTACATGCGGATAGCACGTGTATCACGACCTTTTCAAGTCGAGCGACCCAAGAGACATGGGAAAACCCGCCAAGGCCTTTGAAACCCTTGTTGGAGCATGTAAGTTTAGTTGGCACGGCATGTGGTGGCACTGTACAGTATTGCGTTGAGGCTCCATCGTTGCCTCGTGTATTTGTGTGCGCCCCAATGTACAGTGATAATTGGAGTTTCTCAGAGGAACAGCAAGGTGTATCGATTCCGGGCACATTTGGCGCGGATTTATCGTTTGGGGCTCCCAATAACTCGTTTTTGAGTAAATGCAGCAGTGCGAGGGCAGCCGATGTTCACCCCTCATCTCTTCTGGCGAGTCCCGTGCCTTTACCTGCCTCTGGTGTAAAGGAACGTTCTTCACCCGTCTCCCCACGATGTAAGTCGTGTGACAGTTTTTACATTGTGTTTGGTGATGGCTCCGTGCTGCGGCGACGCGTCTTGTACCGCGGGGTGCGTGGGACCGTTACTTCATTTTTAGAAACGCTCTTTGCGCGTTCCACCTCAACATCCATTCGTGTGATTCATGAGTCTGGACTGGCCATCGTGGAACCTTTTGAGGCACTGCGCCACAACATGGAGGCAGTGGCATCCCTTGCGATTGGTGAGGGTTTGGCAATGTTCGACATTGCGTTGGGCGGGTTGCGGCTGGTCGACTGTCAACATCACCTGACGGAGGTACATGGTCTGTACTCACCGGGTCCGGTGAGTGCGGGGATTAAATCCGCCACGCTTGAATTTCTCCTACGTCAGCTCGTGTTACCTACATACACACCCCATACTGTCACCAAGGCACGACAGGAGGAGATGCGGCGAGATGAAAAGACGGCAGATGCAGAGAGCCGGGTGAATCGTGCCAAGGGTATATGTGCCCCGTTGGCAACTCGTCTGCGAGAACTTGCCGAGGGTTTTGTCATTGAGCACAATCTTCTTCGCACCGATATTCTTAACACGGCCACGCGCCAATGGGAATGCGGCAATTTGGAGACAATCAATAAAAAATCTGTGCAGGACTTCACATCGGGAGCATCGTGGGGCAAACTTACGACGCAAGTGGGAAAGAGCGGCTCCGCGGCGCTAAAGGCCCTTGAGTCGCCTGCCGTGCCTGCGACAATTACTCGAACCGTTGGTGTGTTGCCTATTTTATTTTCCGAGTTTGAGAACGATGTTGTGGTGCAGTACAATCATCACCATGATGTGGAGAACTACATGCATGCGAAGGAGGCAGAGCCCATCCCTGTCTTTCTGTCGCACAGCACCGCAGCGGGGGAACCCGGAGTGCAGCAGTTGACGTTCTTTCGTGCAGAGGCGAATGCAGGAACCGCAGATGCGCCAATCGCAAGAGAACCCACATCACGATTTTTTCTAATGAGCCGTTCATTTTCGGGTCAGTTGTGCAGCTCCAGCGGTTTACCGATCGGGCAAGGCGGTGCGGTAGGGACGGGATCTCTTTTGAGTGAGGCCGTGCAGCGGCAGGAGAAACTTTCCTTCTTTTCAGGGAGACGGCCGGTGTTTCCAACGACGCAGTGGCTTCCACCAGCGATGCAGCCACCCCGCCGTTTTTTGAAGCCACTCTTCGATGCCGAAGTGAATGACAAGCGTGCCGGCATTACAGTGCTGGCGGGAGAAAGCGTCGGCAACAATGGTGGGATTGACGGTTCACCCTCCTCGTACGAGAAGTTGCGTATTCTTTTCAAGTTCTCCGACGTTGCGCCGAAGACTCAACGGGTTGTGTTGGCAAGTGAAATTCTGCGGCATGAGCAGCTGTCCTCCATGATGACGCACCAAAAGGCTATAAATGCGTTGGCACCGAAGATTCCATACGAGGCCAACGATGAACAGCGGCGTCTTCGTGAAAAATAACTCGCAGCAGCCACGTGATGTGCCTTGACTCTTTAAAAAAGAAAAGAAAGAAAGAAGAAAAAATAATTACATGACACGATGCATACGGAAACACATGCAAATATCAAGAGATAAAGGGGGGAGGTTCCAGTCAGTTCAATGCGCATTGACCGCATTGGTGTCAAAAATGAAGAAATGCGAGGTGACAGGTGGAGATCTGATTTTTGTTGTTTTCTTGAATGCTCTTCTAAGAGAGAAACGTAGCGATGTATATTACCCCCTCGTTTTGTTTTCCGTTTCCCCTTCTGTATGTTTATATGGCCCCTTGTTCTCATTTTGGAGAAGAGACAAACAACCGAACGGAGATCCTTCAGAGGAAAACAGAAAAAGGAAGGCTACCGGCAGAAACTGCAGACATTTAAAGAGGAAGACGATGAAGAAACAAGCAACAACAACAACAACAACAAAATATAAGGGAGAAGAGACTCTCTGAAACGACGGGATGTTTACTAATTTTGTTGAACGGGGTCCCGTTATGCGTGAACTCCGTGACATTCCGCTCCCCTTCTCACTTGTTACCATGCGTGTGTGCGTGTGTGCGTGTGTGCGTGTGTGTGTGTGTGTGTGTGTGTGAAATATTCTTCTCCTTCTATCCTGTTTGATCCGAAGCCTACTGCAATTATACACACACGGCAATCCTTAGGGTGTGAAGAAGGTAGATAGTAAAGTTATTGCCTCTTCTATCCTTTAACGAAAGAAAAGAAGTCTGTTTGTGTGTGCGTGTGTGTAAAAAAAAATATATACACTTAAATAACGAACAAGTGACTGAGAAGGGAGCGGAGGGTGGGAGGGCAAACTTTACCCTTTCCTAATCATCGTGACTGGTGTTGCAAAATTCATGTGGAAACAGGATATTGGCCAATGGGTGGAAAGAAAGGGTCGTCGTGGTTGGGCTAAGCAGCCACAGGAACCGCAACGACAACAACAACAACAACCCTCTGTGTCATTGCCTCCTGCAATGCGTGCTGGTTTTATCCCAGAAGGGTTTGAAGATCAGCATGAAAAAGTAACGTTTTTGCCTGAATCAGCAGAAAATGGAAGACATTTAGATGATAAGAATAATGAGGCTTTTTCACATGCAGGGGAACGCTGGGTTGCGGTGTACGGTGTCTTACCAGGGAGTATTATGGATGTGCGAGAATTTCTTGACGTCATGTTTGGTCGGACCGTGGAACACTACTACCCCTTGGCGTATGCAACCTCCGGAGGTGACCTTACGCCCATCTTGGCGGGTGGCCAGAATTGGTTTTATGTAAAGTTTGAGGATCCCGTTTCAGCAGCTCGGGCCGTATATCAAAGTCCTCTGGCTATTTCTTTGGGTGATGGGCATAGAGCCACCGCGGTTGCGACAGACGCTGCTGCCTCTGTAACCACAACAGCTACTGCATTAAAAAAGAGTAGAGGTGGTGTTGGCTCTGCAACGAAGGAAGAGGTGGTTGGGGTGGCGTGGTGCACCGATGCAAGATTCCTGCGCAAGGAATGCGAAGCGGAACGGAGGCGAGGTGAGACGAAAACCTTTAGGGGAGTCTCTGGGGACAACAACCCTCAGAGTCCTCAGAGGAAGACAGATAACATTCAGAATGCGTTGGGTGTGACGCCGCGTGGAGCGGAACGTCTGCAACGGACACAGCCTCCTCTCTCTCATAGCGAGAGTGGAAGTGTGCGTCTACCATCACGTGGTTTGGGAAGTCTCCTGTACGACGTTCTGTGTTCTCCCTGGAATGGGCGATGGACCGCGACGCCGTCCCGCGAGCACGCCTCTTCACGCATGTGTGGTGGTAGCATGTCGTCTGTTTCTCCCTCTTCTTCGTCGCCACCCCGTACGGAGGTGTTTGAAGGAGAACATGGAGGTGTTGATGGCAGGAGTTCCTCAAAGAGGAGGAGCGCTCCTAATGAGGGGGAGATTAAGAGTGACGATGAATGGAGGGCACCGGCCCCAACAAGGGATATCACTCCCCCTTTATTTCTTTATTCACGGGGTGGTCGACATCATCATTACGACGCCGATCGTCAGATTCATAGTGCTTTGCCCGTTCGTCCACTTTGCGGCAATGAGTCGGTACTGAGCGTGTTTCGTGCCGATACCGCAGAGCGTCATATATTACGTCGAGTTGTTGTTTTCCTGGGACGTCTGCCTTACCGCATCTCCCGCCTCTTGGATTTTCCATCGTTGCGTCTTGAGAATTCTGAAGAAGTTTCAGCAGCTGCGGATGATAGTCAATGGTTATCCTTCTTTGGGGTATTTGGTGTGAATTGGCGCTACCAACAACGACGCCAGCAACTGCTGCGCAACCGTCATTACAACGCCGCAGCCCGTTTTCTTTCTGCGAACGTTGGCTACGGGGAGACACCCGTGATTGCCTCCTGGACGCCGTACCGCTGGTATGAGAGCACAACTGTGTTTTCTTTATTCTGTTGCCTTTTTCTTTTTCTTGCCGTTTTCTTCTCAGGTCTCTGGAATGATGGCGTCTCCATCATTGATGTTGAATCCACGGGTCGTTGGGGCAACGACACCATTTCTCCTTCTGCTACTGGGGTCCAAGTTACATCATACGATAGCAGAAAGCACGAAGCACCACGTTTGACAACGGGGCAGTTGCAAGGCATCATGTTTGCAGATGGCATTTATGGTAGTGATAGATACACAGCACGGACGCTGTAAATTCTCTTGGGAATGAGAGGAGAAACAAGGAAGGGGAGAGGCTTAAGATAGAAAAGACAATAATGGTAAACAAAAAAAAAAAAAAAACTATTTACAGAAAAGCAGTAAAAAATCAACAAAAAAAAAAGAAACTCATAATAATTGTATATATATGTTGTTTCTGTGTTGGAAGTTTTGAAGTACAAAATTTTCTTTTCTTTTTCCATCCTGGGATTCCGTGCTTATGCATGATTTTGTGTAGAATCAGTCTTGCTTTCCTTTTTATTTATTTATTTATTTATTTTGCGTGTGTGTGTTTGTCTGTGTGGTTGAGGATGGGTAATGAGCACATGTAGGGGTTTATATGATCCCTTTATCGACCCAATTAGAGGCATAGAAAGCATAGACGATAGTGGTGCAATGGAGCTCACGCAGTGCTCCCTATCACAGCTACCAGACCTTGTCGGTGTCACGGAGCAGCTTGAGAGCGATGAGCTGAATACCCTTGTTGTATCCACGGTGCGAGAATTGTTGTGTTGTCCCATATGTCACCGTCCCTTGGTGCACGATCCTGCCGTTGTGGACACATGTGGACATGCCTTCTGTTACAACTGCATTAACTTGGGGATTGAGAACGGCTGTGTTCCTGTTGCTTCCACAGTACAGGTGGAAGACAAAGAAGATGAAGGAAGGAAGGAGAAGAATGAGTTGAGTGTCGTTAGCGAAAAGGATCATCACACGTGTCTTTCCCGTCATGGAAGAAAGCAGCCACGTCGACGAACACGACAACGCAGGCGGAAGTTTACATGTCCGGTTTGCCTGGGGCCTGCGCACAAGTGGAATCTGGTGCGCGTGCGGTTCATTCAAGATTTGGTGACGGATTTTTTGAGCCACGCCGCGCTTGCGGAGGCCTTCTCAACGGCTGAGGGAGAGAACGACGTCCCTTCTGAGGTGAGGACTGAAACCATTTGCGGCGACAAGAAGACGCTGCGGCGGAAGGAAAAAATTGCAAAAAAGCACGTGGAATTATGACGAGAGAATTGAATGGAGAAGCAGAAGCAAGGAAAACCAACACCTGAGATTGGATTGACACTTTCTGTATGAATGCATGGACATCGCCAGGGAATGAGAACTTGTTGTGTTCCTACTGGCAGTGCGGAGGAGGGGACTCCACAAGGACGACGGTGGACGGAAGGGTGTGGTAATGGCACTTGCGTACTACCCAGCGACAGGTTAAGGGAACTGACATTGGGTCACAAACAAACACTGAGGTTGGGGTTTCAGCGCTCTATTTCCTTTTTTTTTTTTTTTTTTTTAAAAAGGTGAAGAAGTTTGTCATTGTTGTTCATTGCTTCCGTGTGTGGGTGTGTGAGTGTGTGCGGGTGATTTTATGCGCATGCATGTAAAAACGGCCCTGCGATGTGGGGAGGGAATGGTCAAACGACACCCATTTACATCTTGCCTATATTTACTCACGGTGGCATCCGTGGAAGGAGGGAGACTCCGGCTGTTTTATTCACTCTTTTCTTTCGCTCTTATTTTCATTTTTTATTTTATTTTTTTTTTTTACGCCTTTTAAGTAGTAAAGCACCCGCGTTATTATTATTTTGCACGATGCCGCCAAAGAAGCGCGGGCAGAACACGCGGGGTCGGGACAAGATCTTCCGTAATGCCGTACAGCATGTGCATGTTGGCGTTGGTCACAGTGTGCTGGGGGACATCATTCTTCGCCCTGTGGCGGGTCTTGTGAGTCGTACCGGCGTTAAGGACGACGATAACAGTGCGTACGAGGAGTGTGCGTTTTTGGTGGAGCTAAACGAGTTGATGCTCTCTCACTCCACGACGGATTTTAGACGATTTCGTTGGGAGGTGCTGGAGCTCTGTGAGTCCAAAGCACTATTCCGCCTCAACCACCGCAGAATTGCAGAAAAGCTCTTGTTGTGTCTCATGCGACGTGACAAGTTTGCAGAAGGGTTTGAGGCGTTTGTGCGGCTGACGGTTGCCTTTGCGCGTGACATGCAGGAGAAGTTTTTGGCATACTTTGAATGTTTCCATCAGGCCATAAACGGTGGGATCCTGAACTCCAAGGGACAGTTGATGGCGGACACCAGAAGACTGCAACTTATTTTTGCCGCGCAGGTCGCATGGTGTCGTGAGATGCGTCCCTTCTGGTTACTTCAGGGGCAGCGTAAAATTGTGGAACGCATCATTCGCCTGTACGTGCGGCAGATGCATGACAAGAAGGAGTACATACGACGGCTGTCAGCGGAGGTGTTGGCGTCTGTCTGCCGCATGGTGAGGGATTTAGTACCACTTGTCGTGGAAGAGGCATGCCTTGATGTGGTACAGGACTTCGAGGTGTACTGTGCCAATTCCACGCTGGTAGAAAGAAGGGCGGCCTCCGAGGCGAATAATGACAATGGCGCAAACGATGAGGAGGGGGTGGAGGAAGATGATGATGAAGATTACTTCGATGGGAAATCAGAGAAGGAGTTAAAGCCACGTCCCACCGTTATGTCTTCTTCACTCCTGCAGGCGTATGAGCAGAGTGGCCTTGTGGTGCTCCCCGTTGTGGACGGATTGTGTTTCCTCGCTGCAGAGATGTTTCGAGGCATCCGTGGGTCTCTTAGCACGAACTTTGAAAATCACTACGTGTTACTTGCTCACGTGTTTGGAATTTTGCGGCGTACGCAGTTTGCCGGCACATACTGTTCAGGGAGAGGAATGAACGAACAGGAAATGTTTGGCTTCACAGAAGAGGAGACACAAAACTTCATTCATGCCTCCCGATGGAACGAAATGTTTATGGGTGTCCGGGACGAAAAGGACATGAAGGGAGAAAGCCAGCAGGGTGAGGAGGAGGTGGTGGTGGTGAAGGAACTCGTTCAGATGATCGGTGGTGTAGTCATTGGCAGCGCCTTACGAATGATAGTGGAGGAGACAGTCACTTCCTCCTCTGCTGCTGGTAATGCTGCCGGTGACGAGGAAAGGGAAAACGAAGAGGAGAGGCAGGGAGTGCGGGCCTCGTCGCTTCAGATGCTCAGGGCGGTGACGGCACTGTTAGAGTTTTCACCGCCGCATGCACATTTGTTAGGGTCGCTTTTGCACGCGGCAGATTATAAACTTTTGCGCGACCCGTCGGCAACATCCACGCTTCGGAAAACTTCTGAAACGCTGCTGGAAAAGGCGAGGCAGCAAATCCAGACGGTTTCAAAGGACATGACTGACACAAAGGCAATGAAATATGATGATTGGTGTCGTGTCATGCGGACCTGTGGTGGTATATTGGAGGTGTTTACGCCATTATGTGTTGGCCCGACTGCTTTAACCTCCCATGCGAAGACGCTACAAGGCATTTTGTTGCCCCTCGCTCAGGAGATTTTAATGACGTGCCTTTCTATTTCTGGCCGCCACCACTACCACTACCAACACAACAACAACAACAACCATGTCGCTTGTGATGCTTCTGTGGGAGATTGGGATGATTTACGAAGATCAACGAAACGAATGTTGTTTGCTTTTATGCAAGATGTGCTACAGAAAAACTATACGTTTTTTCTACGAGACGAACGTCGGTTAATTGAGGGAGAAAAAGACCCAAGTGACAAAGGGCACATGATGGTGACATCGTACTTATCGCCATTTGCGTTATCCCTTTTGGTCCCTGTACTCCATAGTGCATGTGTGGATGCGAATGTAGCACTAGATCGTGTCTGCAACAAAGACAAGACCCTAAAAAACGATACATGCGTCTCGGTGATGCGTGAAGTAACACATGCGGTGATGATGGCTCGCATGATGTGTGATCGGACGACACATCTGGTGAGAAGCCCTCTGTACTCAGCATTGACGACCAACATTTCCCCATTCACTTTTATTCCACTTGCTGCATCTTCTACTTTCTCGGAAGCTGCCATCTCTTCCTTGATAAATCGAGATGCCTTAACTGCAAGTCTACAGAACTTCCTGCGTGGTGTCTTGGTGGTCTTCGCAAACGCACAGGAAGGTGTGGACGAGAAATCAAAGACGGATGCATCGAAATGGGCCGATGTAGTGTCGGCAATTCTTCCGCTGGTCTTGACAGTGGTTGATGCCGAGAAAGCCATGAAACGTATGCCGGGTAAGAATAGTACCGCCGACAGCGGAAAAACACTCTTTTTATGGATATTTCGAGATGCCCTACTGCGAGCTATAAGAGGTGTCAAGAGCATCATCGTTGGTAATAGGAGTAATAATAAGAATAACGAGAAGAAAAAAAAAGAAGAAGAACAAAATTTAACACCACTGACACGACTTACAGCTGCTTCCTATTCCTTGTTTGCACAGGCGTCAACCCTGTTGGTGCAACTGGATACATTAACAGGTGAACTGGACTCAAAGAACATGCAGGTGGAGTGTGTGGGATTTCTAAAGGATGCCGTCATAGTTCTTGCCGCGAGCTTCCAAAACAGGCATGTGAAGGAACTGAATGACGAGGAGACAGGGCGACTTCTTCATGGAATGGAATGCCTGTTGTGTTCACTACTGCGTCTCTTTGGGCTTGAGCTTGAGCGTGACGCAGAGGTCACAGTTGCCTCCTCAAATAAGGCCCGCGTCAAGGGCTCAACAGACACAGGAGATCGAACATTACTGAGGGCCACATCGCGTCTTCATGGGGCAATTGACATGGCGACTCAACGGGCGCTTGTAGAGACTCTACTTCTCGAGGCCCTTGCGTCTCCGGTTCATTCACTGCGTGTTGTCGCTATTCGATTGCTGCGGTTGCTCTGCCACCCAAGCGTGACGGAGGCGGAACGTACTGCGGGTTGTTGTGCCATTGACACCTCCTTTTTTGATGCGCTACTGAGTGCGGAGCTCTTTGATCCCTTGTCTGCTGCAGGCAACCTGGACGGTGTGCGTCAGGCGCTGGCGAAGTTGACATTTGAGGTGGCCGCGGGCACACTGCGGAATCCAATCCAACGTGTGATTTTGGCACATGCAATGGTTGGTCTGCTACACACTCGATTTGCGGAAGCACATCCAATCGCATTGAAAATGCTTGCAGATCTTGTGCGCATGGAGAACACATCTGCTCCGGTGCTACAACAACAAAAAAGATGCGATCTGGGAATTTCAGGGGAAAGTAACCATTCTTCCCTCGGCAACACTTTATCTCCTAGTTCGGAAGCCGCATCATCTTCATCTTCGTTGGCGAAAAAAATGGAACCGCTTGTTTGGCGAGGAGTTATATGCCGGTACGCCCGCGCGGTGGTTTTTGGGGACATTCTGCGCAGGGCGGCAGCGGAGGATTTCAATGACGAGGAGGATGAAGAAGACGAAGACGCTGGTGGTGGTGGTGGTGGTAGCACACATGCACGTGGAAGGGCTACCGTGTGGTACCGTATTTGCCTCACAGATATGCAGCGCCACGAGAAGGGCGAACTTGTGAGCAAAGAATTTGCTACAGCCCGTTCTGCTTTCTCCACGGTTGCGCTGCTGCAGCTGGCCAATACCGACGGCGAGGTGCTGTCGTGGCGGCGTCATTACTTACCCTCTGCGTCACCGACACACACGCACGGCGCAATTACCGCACGCGCCACTGACCGCGCAGTGTTGGCCAAGACATTTTTGTCTGGGCTTTCGGAGATGACACGCGGGGCGGTTGGCGACGAGCGGGTGTCGCTCGCAGTGGAGTTGGTGCTTGAGTTGTCTGCCGTACGCCGTGGCGAGCACCCTGATGGGTTGCGGCAACTTAAAATGTTGGATGACCGCCTTGTGTTAGCGATGAACGCCTGTCATGTGACGCCCGTGTCGTCTTTGAATGAACACTTCCCGGCGCATGTCCGGTCACGTCTCATCACACAAAATGATCAACTACAAACGATGTGCATTGGACTTCTTTCAGACTCAAACGCCAAGCTGCAGCGCGCCGCCATAGATCTGCTCCAGCGACTTAAGGTTCTTCCTTTCTCGAGCCATCATGCCCAATTGATTCCCTACTGTGACACGCAGAAAAATCTCTTTCATTTTCTGTCCACATTCCACATTGAGACGGATATTCCAGAGGAGGATAAGGCAGATTACATTGCCACCGCCATCGCCATTGTGCTGCCAAAGCTTACGGCAAAGTTGTCGAAGGAAAAGTTAAAGGACCAGGCTATTCTTCAGCGTCGGATACTGTCCATGGTGACACATCTCTCAGCGACCGGGGAATTTGCACAAGTTCTGGAAGGAATAGTGCAGAGGCTTATCTTTGAACGTGTTATATCCAGTGAGACTATGAATTCAGCCGCAGTGCGATTCCCAGAGATGTGGGCAGAGTGGGTGGAAAGCAACAGTCACTGCGCACGACGTTTGGAACGTCTTGTGAAGCAGTTGTTGAACACGATGCAGTTACTACATGCGCTACTGCAGTCTGTTGGTAAAGGTTTTGAGTCTTATGCGGGGCCATGCATGTACCTTTCCCTCAATGCCTACCTTGTTAGCTGTAAGCAAATCCTCCAGGCACCGTTAGGCGAAGACACGATGTGTGAAACCGAGAAATATTGGCGTATACGGAACGCATTGTCTTCATCGACTCTAAACACACTTCTTCCAAAGTTGCGTCGCATAGCTGCAGGAATGGTATCATCTCTTTTTGAACAATTTCCCTCAGAAGTAATGATGGCACTGCGGAAGGATCTCGTTGAGGTTTCAGGTGGAGATGTGGCTCAAAGTCTCATAAGTCGATATGTCTCCATGTTACATGAGAATAGCAACGGTGTAATATTCGAGTTTAAGAGCACCCAACGTGCTGGGGACGGTCATAAGACGGGAGTTACACCGTTGCTGCGGCTTGTACGTGCATGGGTTGAATCACCCTTTACCATGCCGCTGATTGGAGCCTTTGGTGATACCGTAACGGCCATGTTTATGCAAGTCTTTGGATGCAATGCGATGAGTCACACCATGAAGAGTTCTTCCATAAATGCCGTGACTGTGTCTTCCTCTGTGTCCACCAGCTTGTCTCTGCAACAGGCATCGACACGCTCAATTTATGAGGGACTGCGTTGTGTGGGCATCATCCTTGCGTCTAGTGATGAATCTTTTGATATCTTTGGTGCTCCTGGCTCTACTACGTTGCAGAATGCATACATTAAACCGTATGTGACGACAATTTTTGGCTCTCTCTATCGGTTAATTGTGTGGGGTGCCTCTTCTTCGGCTCTCTCGCAATCGTCCTTTGGCAATGACCGCTTGGGTGCAACTCACAAGAAGCGGAGGTCGTTCTCCGTCATGACATTTAGCGTGCCCATGTGGAAAGAGATGATCGCGACGGTCACAATGCTTTCCGAATACGTGGTTGTACCAGATACGACGAAAGATGAAAATCCCGAGGATTGTGTGGATGCCATGCTCTCTCGACTTTTAGAGATGTGCATTGCCTTTGTGGCTCACCCCGCCTCTGCCAAGGATCCACAGACGTGCATTACGGCTGCCAATATGTTGGAGAGTTTGCTGCCCCGCATGCGACATGTGGGCTTCGTCGAGCACTTTGAGCCGCTTGTACGTTTATTTAACGTTGTGACATGCCCAGAGGCGCGTTTGGCATTATGCCGCGCTCTATCGATGGTGCTTTCACGGTTGGTGTGTCCTGCCTACTTCCATCTCCATGCAGACAAGGTGAAGCGGGGTTCTGCGGCTCACATGGCACAAATGGCTGCTGTGGGGCGTGCCGTGACGTGTCTGAACGCCTTTGCGGAAGACAATACGGAGTTGGGGCGGTACGACTTTGAACTGCGGTTTCACACTTTCCGCTCCTTGCGGCAGTTTTTTGCGCATAACGGAAACTACGGAGCTCTTCTCGCAAAACACCAGCGCACAGGAGAGGGGTTATCGTCTAATTTTTCCCCAAGAACTGAAAAACAAGTGCGGCATGAAAGGGATTACAGTGGCGCCGCAGATGTCACGATTCCGTTAGACAAGGCGGAGGCTCCTGTGTTGTGTGTAGAGGCCGTTTTTGCGCTGGCAGCGAATGTGATGTTTTTTCTGCGTGATCCAGAGGGGACGATACGTGTGTTAGCAGCCCAATTGCTGGACGCGATGATTTTGTATGCATCACGACAAAAGGATCTCACAACGTCATATGACACAATGATTCTTGAGCATGTGATTCGACGGGAGATATTGCCTTCCCTGCGCCGCGGCATCACATCTCGCGATGTACACATCCGCCATGCACATATGCAAAGTTTTAGCGCCTTGGCGCGGTATTACCCTCAGTCCTTTTCTTCATTTGCCGCACTGTACTCAAGAAATGTGGAGCGGTGTTTTTTTGCAAATGTGGGTCACGTTCAGCATCGGTGTCGTGTGAAGGCGTTGGAGTTGTTGCGGCAAAATGTGGGACGTCTTCTACCTCGGGATCTTCTTCGTGTCTTTGTGCCGTTTCTTCTTGTGGCGGTGAAGGACTTTGCGCAGGGAAAGAGGGATCTACAGAACCTCACGGAGGGACGTGCAAAGGGTTACTGCGATGCCGTGTTGACAACCGTGGCGACTTTGGCCGCGGCTTTGCCATGGGAGGGGTATTATCGCGTGCTGAGTTTGTTTATGCAGAATGCCCGTGAGAATGCCTCCTTGCAACTGCCGATGCTTCGTGGTGTGGTGATGATGCTTGACCACTTCCACTTTTTGAACGACGGTGAAACTGATGGTAATAATAATAATAATAATAATAATAATATTAGCGGGATTAAGGGTGGGAAAAAGGGGCAGGTGCGGGATGCAGACATTACCCGCCCGGAGACGGATGCCTCTGCTGATGCAGATGACGACGAGGAGGACGAGGACGAGGACGAGGACGAGGACGCAGCAGCTCTCCGTGCAAAGCGTATTAAGTACCGTCACGCGCATGTCATTCATGTTCTGGAAGACGATATCCTTCCACAATTGTATGAGTTCTTGGGTAACGACTCGCGCAAGGCTCACCCTATTGACACTGAACTTCGTGGGAATGTGCACACCATTGCGAGTGTACGTCATGAGATGCGGAAGGCGGACAATGCCCAACAGAAAACGGCAATTCTGCAGCTACCTGTGGCCATCGCCATTACAAAAATTGTGAAGCGCTTCCCACCGGAGCGTTTCTCTCTGCATGTGGAGCATCTCCTTGATGAGGTGATATTAAAACTGCGAACGAAGAGCGATAAGCACCGAGAAAGCGCGCGAAAAATTCTCAGCGCAATGTTGTGTGAAACAGGACCTGGGAAACTTGCGTTTGTCATCACGAAACTGCGGGATCACCTTGTGCACGGCTACCAGCTGCATGTGCTTGGCTACACGGTCGTGACACTTCTGTACAACCTCTATGAACCTCAGCATGCCATGTCATACAGGCGGAAGAAACATGTGATGGGCGCGGCAGCAGCAGCAGCAATTGCAGCGAAGGGGAAGCCGATGGAGCATGCGGGTGCCGCTTTCCCTCAGGGTGATAATGATAATGATGATGACAAAGAAAAGGTTGAGCAGCAGTCACAGGCAGAAGCGCGGCAAAAAGAAACCACACGGGAAGAAGAAGAGGATGCGGAAGCAGAGGAGGAAGAAGAAGAACTGGTCCGTCAATTGATCCCTGCTTCCAACAAGTTTGATTGGGCATACGGAGTGGAGTGCCTGACGTCGTGCTTGGATAATCTGATGAGTATTTTCCTGGACGACTACCTCGGTGAAGTGGGGGAACAGAAGGAACAGGTGGAGCTCATGAGCACAATGGTAGAAGTGAAACGGAATCGCGCCCTGCAGGGATTTACTCTCATTGCCTCCCATTGCGAGGCAAGCCGTGTGATTGAGGTCTTCTTAGAGAAGATTACATGGCTTTTGACGCCCCCAAGCACGGCGGATACGGTGGATGTAAGTACCCTGCGTGGGAGTGCTCGTGCCGCCGCCTTGTTATTGCAGGAACTAAAGACAAAGTATAGCACCGTCAGCAAGAACGCCGCCGCCGATTTTGTTTTTGTTCAAAAGGTTCGACTTTTGGCCATCCGTTTCGCGCGTGCCCTCATAAAAAATGCGACAATGGAAGTGGAGTCTTCCTTCCTCACCGTGCGAGATTTACTGCGTCGTCACAATGAAGTGCGTGAGGAGAAAATTAAGACCTTTGAGGCGAAGGATGGCACCCGCCGCATTCGTGGCAATGTGCACCTGACGATTCAACGCGCCCCCACGGCGACGCGAAAGGATCAGCTCGATTCAAACTTTCTTGTGGATCAGCGTCCGGAACGGGTGGATGTGGACTTCAGCGCCCACACAGTGCTTGCGACACAGCAGCGGCAAAAACTCCGCGCCTACCGTGGACGCTACGGGAAGGAGGTGCAGCAGGCAGCGAAGAATTTTTACCGCGAGGATCCCGCAACTGCGGTGGTGCTTGACACGCTGGATGAGTTCCTATTGAAATACCTTCTAAGTGTGCTGAAGCACGTGCTTGGCATTGGGAAGGAACGGAAATACACGACGGCAGCCGTTCGCCTTGACTTGCTACGCGCCCAACGGAAGAAGAAGAATAAGAATAGGAAAGGGGAAAACAGCTGCCAAGACGAAGATGATGATGATGATGATGATGATTTACCAGAGGAACTGCGGGAACGTGGCGGAAAGGAGGAGAATGAGGAGGAGGAGGAGGAGGAAGAAAAGGGCGGCGACAACAGCGATGAGGAGGGGGAGGAAGAAGGAGGTGACACGTTGTTGTTGTTGAACCCACAGCCGTTGGATGACGAAAGGGGAGATGCATTGGATCGCTTTGCCACGGCAGCACAGCAGGAGAATGGGGAGTGGGATAACAACGCGGGCGAGGTGTCCGAACAATCACAGCCAACGACGACGAAAAAGGAGAAGGCGAAGCGTCACGTACACGAAGTGGAGAAGAGAAATAAAACGCGGCGGCCGATGGCTGATTTAACGACTTCCTTTACACGTCAGCATCAACAGCTTCTGGAAAGTTTGCTCCCTGTTGTGCTCACGACCCTGCAAGGTGAGGGAAGTGATGCAGTGGTGGGTCATGCGCTGGACTGCATGCTCGCTCTTGTATCACTGCGGCCGCCGCTGCATGCGGTGGGGGCACTCCACACAACAATGTATGACACCGTTACTGCCTTCTTTGAACGTGGTGGGGCAATTAAGCAGCGCGCGATGCGTGTGGCGGCAGCGGTGGTGGCGCATCAGCGGTTTATATTGACCGAAGAAAAGGCAGCGCAACTGTTACAACTGTGTCGCACTGAGCTTGTCGACCGTAACGAGTTTCTTCCCATGGCGTTATCTTTATTTCATGCAGTACTTGGCAAACACATCCATGTGGTGGAGGTGTACGATCTCATTGGGGTGGTGACGGAACTGATGATGCACACAAGTGCAAAACGTTTGTTGCGGCAACGCTGTATAGCCGTTCTTGCGCGTTTCCTGACAGAATATCGCATAACCGCAGAAAAGTTTCGTTCGCATATGGATCTTTTTTGCCGCAATCTTGACTACCCCGAGGTTACAGGACGCATTGCGATACTCGAGCTACTTGGCGTACTTGTCTACCGCTTGCCAACTGCCGTCCTGCGACAAGAGGCGCCGCTACTGCTCATTCCACTTGCCGTCACACTTGCCGTCTCAGAGTTTTACGAGGCACGACAGAAAGCCGGAGATGTGCTGCAGAGCTTAGTGAAAAATGCCGGTGTGGATGTGATTGTGCCTACACTGTCGCAGTGGCTTGCGTCAGGCCAGACACGCCCCCGCAGGGCCATGGCGCTGCAGACATGGGCCGTGATGATTCCTGCCGTTGCTGCATCATATGACATGAGCGTCGATGAGGACGCATGTGAGTTTGAGGCGTGTTGGTCCTGGTCGCTCCAGGCGCTGCTCGATGCTGCAACGTTTGACCAGGTGGCGACATTTGGAACGAAGCGCAAATATGAAGAACTCACTGCAGCATTTAAACGAAAATTGGAGCTGAAGAGTTGGACCTATGTCTTCTTTGCTCTCCGATGCCTGGAGGGAATTGCGATGGTGGCCCCTATGCAGGTGTGGCATAATATGTCCGTTGCCCCACATCTTGTGCCTTTTCTTTCGGGCCGTCTCGTGCTGCACTCACACCCTTGGATTCAGTCGGTGGCGTTGCGACTTTTGCGGATGTACTGCCATGACGGGGTGGAGAGGCGGTGCGGGTACTTGCGTGGGATAGACTGGATGGCTGCGGGGTATCTTGTAGTCACCTCCAAGAAGAATCATACGAAGGGGAAGAGAAGGATAAGCGGCATGGGTGGAAATGTTCACGCCACGCGGCGGGCATCGTCCCCCGTGGTCTCCCACAGTCATGAAGATGATAAAGATGATGGATGCATCCCGTATGTGGTTTGCTTCCATGAATCACTGGGTCCGCCGGATACAGTCCATCGGGCGTTGAACGTCCTGGATCAAATGGCCGCTGCGATGCGTACGTTGTTGCAATTCATCGCGCTCTCCGATGTACCGAACGAGAAGTACAACGCCCACCGGGCCATGCAGCAGCCGTCGAGGACAGACGCGGTGAACGTGGCCTTATACATCACCCGTGCAATGTTTGTTGTTAGCATGGTGCTTCTCAAGGTGGCGGTCTTTTGCGCCGGTTCAGAGATGTCGTACGTTCAGGACATCATTGCGCAGCACTTCACCTCTCTCCACCACCAGCTCCACTCGTTAGTGAAGCCTGTTATCAAACACGGCGGAGTGGCCAACGTGATGGTCCGCACCACATCCCTTGTGCAGTACTTTGGCGGTTTCCTTGCAGCTTTGCCAACCGACGCGGAGGCAGATAACACCATCAACGGTAGGAAGGAAGAAGAGGGCGACGACAGGAATGAGCCGGGTGAGAAAGTGACATCTCGAGAAGCCTCTGGTGCGACTGGCCCCGTGAAACGGGCGGTATGTTGGCTTGCAAGAAATGCCGTGGGGTTACGTTTTGTGCGGGACACGATTGTCCCCACACTTACCGTGGCGATGCGCTGCGGGGAACGCTCAGAGAAACTGAGTTCGTTGGCAGCGCAGGCCTCCACGATGGTGCGGGAGCAGCTGGAGAGACACCACGTCCACTTTGGCGGGGATTTAAAAAAAACGACGACAACAACAACGACGAAACGGAAACGCCTGGAGAAGAACAAAACGAGGAGAGACGAGGCCAACGTTTGGGGAAAAGAGACGGCAGCGACAACCACCACCGACGATGTGGATGGGGATGCGGTTACGGTGGACGAGGTTCTCTTCACCCTGACAGCAGCGATGACTGCCGTGAGGACCGCGCGGAAGGAGAAAACGACGAGGCGTGAAACCATTCAAACAATCCGCAAGCGCAGTCACAGTGGCGGTGATGACGCGGCCCCTTTAAAGGCACGACGGAGGAGAGAAAAGTAAAAAAAAAAAAAAAAAAAAGAGGTTTGACTCAAAGCCACGTTCTTTTAAGGGGAATTTTTGTGTTGGATCGGACGTTGCACGTGCCGGTAATCCTGTGATCCTCACAAGCCGATTAAAAAAAAAAAAAGTTGCGGTGGGAAATCAAAAAACAGAAAGTGAAGTACGTTTAAAAATGAATGAACGCCCAATGAAGAAGGAATCATGCATGATACTGTTGTTGAGGGATTAATAATTAAGTGTAAACGATGTTTATTTATTATTTACCCTTGTGTGTTTGTGTGTGTGTGTGTGCACGCAAGGAAGAGGAGGATATGAACCGCCTTACATTTATCGTTGCACAAATATGCGATTTGTACATATTGGAACTCAATCACCATAGCCCCATTTGTCTCTTTTTTTTTTTTTTTTTTTTCCTTTCTCCTTCTCCTCCTGTGCATATGCGCATACGCAAGCCATTATTAAACTTCATAGAATACGTGTATACACAAACACACAAACACACACTAAAACAGAGGGCGTTCCTCTCCCCGGAACGGTGAGAACTGAAAATACGAAGACTTTTGCTTCTTCTATTAAGTTGTGGTGTATTCGTTCCCAGAATAAACATATATTTATTGTAATTTTCTCTAATAATAATAAATAAATAAATAAAGAGAGTGTTACTTTTGACGCTCTTCTATTTTTCCTTAGTTGAGCGAAAATACGATTGTGACGTGACTGAAAGGCCGAGGACAACACGGGCAGTATTTATAACGAGAGCGATATATTCTCTCAGCGGACGCCAAGAGGGGAGGGGAGGGGAGGGAGGAGGACCGGAACTGTTGGGTAGACAGACGTGAGGACGGATGCCTTTTCGCAATGCCGTCTCGGGTCACGCAGGGATAAAAACCGCATCTACACGCAATGAAGGGCGGGCGTCGTCCAGCGGTTCGGTCTGCACCCGCACGAGAGGTGCAGTTTTGCGGAAACAAACAGGGAAGAAGATCCAGCGGAAGTCGTCAACGTCGCCTTCCCCACCACCGCAGAAGCCACTTGAAATGGACGGTGATAACTTCAATGGTGGAGCGCAGACGAAAGAGAAACGGCTGAAGAGTGTGCCAGAGCTGAACTCGCATCTGCTGGAGGAGTGCTTTTCTCTCAATGCGAGGGAGAACCATTCACCGCCCAGGCTACTCCAAGCCCAGGACTTACGGGGTGAAAAGGCCATGCAGACACAGTTGCAGATATCTCTTTCCCCACGAACCCGCAAGGCGGTCTATCCCACCGGCCGACGAGCGGTCTCGCCGAATGCCCTGTTTGTAGACAACATCAATAGTAAAGGAAACACGAGCCCTACCTCGCCCCTTTCTCGAACATGGAATGTTGGGGCAATACCCTCAACTGAATTCAGTGGAGCGAGTAGCTATCATGATTCATACAGGGATATTAGTCCATCTGTAAGCAAGTATCGTACAGCAGGACCTGTTGTAACAGAAGAATGGTCTCGCAGTATTGTACGGCCACAGGATGAGCATCTTTTGTACGAGGGTCACGTGTCATGGAAGAAAAGACATGAGGAACAAGTACGCCGTATTCAGGTTGTATGGCTGCGCGAACAGGCACGAATGGCTTCTCGCCGTGACGAGGAACACGTGGGTGGTATGAGACCGGTTGCAGCTACTGTGCCTTTGCTATCCGTGAGTCGAGCGCGCAGTATGAGACAGCAACAGTCGCAACAGCAACGCATGTCGTCACAGGAAAGTGTGTCATTGGAAAACGAAGACATTGAGAGAGAGCGTACGGTATGGATGAATGAGCGCCATATATTAGCTCGAGGTACTCCCCTTTTGTTTACACGGCCACGGTCTCGACCTTTTGAATCCAATAGAAACAGTCATAGTGAATGGCAGAAAAACCGCATAGAAATGCCAAACAAACTTACTGCTATGGCGACATCGGGTGTGGGATTTGATGTGGATGCCACGTCGTCATTAAAACGTCATTTTAACAGTAATATTATGATCACCTCCATCCTACACCACCACAGCCTCAATAGTTCTCAGAATCTTTTACCTAATGTTGCTGGTAACAGTGATACGCAGTCCCCTTCTCTCTCCGCCAAGAACAAGCGGCCAGTGTTGCTCTCAGTGGACACGTTGCCACCGACTCAAAGATCTGCCGGTGGCACAAGTGGCGGTGAAAAGAGGCTTAGTCAAGATGAAGATGCCATCGCCAGGCCTCAAATGAATTTTACTTCATCTTCTTTGTTTTCTGACGCGGCTGCACAGGAACTGAAGCGGCTTTTTGATAACCCCTTTTTTCTCCTTTGCAGTGATGAGAACCACGAACGATTGCTTATTGCTCAGGAAGAGCATGAGACAAGGGATCAATTGATGCAGCTGCACACCACTTCCATTCAGAGGGGCCACTCTTTACTCACGACCGAAAAGACGCGTGAAGAATCGAGGGCGCCGAGTAAACATGAGTTTTCCGTGGGTGTCTTCATTCCGCAAGGAAATTCTACGCGCGGGTCTGCAGCCATGCCTAGCGAGCCTGATCCCATGGGGAATGCACGCAAGGGCAACAACCACAAGGGCAAAAACACTGTCCGTGAAGCCGCTAGAGATATCGCCGCCTCTCATGTCTTTGCCTCAACCGTTATGGAAGGGGAGCGAGAAAATAAGCGTGAGGAAGGGGAGGCGCGGTATGTCGTGTTGGACATTCCATCACGGAAAAAACCAGCAGTCTCTGGGAGGATGAATGAACATTCACACCATCGCCTTGCCGTAATGGAAGAAGTTGTCGGACATCGATCCGCTGCGGACCCTGGCAAAGGTGAAGCCAGAGAAGATGGGACGGCAGCAGCGACGAAAACTCGGAAGAAACACCAAGGGAGGAAGGAGACGCAAAAACCAAGGCGAAAAGCAGCCCCATTGACAACATCGCCCAGAAACACGGAGATTCCCCATAGTGGCAAGGAGACTGTGGACACTTTCTCACCAACACCAAAAACGCAACAACAGCAACAAGAGCAACAACAGCAGGAGCAGCAACAACAACAACAACAACGAGGAGAAGCAGTTGAGGCAGTGACTCTGGAAAATTACCCGCCAGAGCATAAGGAGCAACACCAACAATTGCAACATCCAATGCTTCGCGTGAATGCCTCCCCTGTTATTTCACCCGTGAAGCTGAGTAGGTTGCCGGGGTCACCGTCGTCACCGCGGACGAGCAAGGGTGCCGAAAATGGACGAGCAAGAGATGCCGTGGGTGTGTGGGATATCACGTACCCGAGCACCGAGTCCTTGTCTCGGGCCTCGTCCGCATCGCGTTCGCCGGTTCGCCAGTTGATGCTAGATGAGTCGATGCCGAAGACCACGTTGGACTTGGAGTCGTTAAATGCAAGTATGAAGGGTTGTATAAAAACTGCGGATTCGGGTGTCGGTGGTGCCGCGGTCCAGACCAGTCCAATGAAACGCAGTCATCATGTTCTTTCGACAGGGTCAACGGCGTCCAAGTCGTCGGAGACGGAGTTCTCTTATCAAGAGGATGAACAGGACGCAGAACTTCAAGAATATGTGCGTTTTGCATTACGGGAGGAGGAGGGGAACCAGACGAAATCCGGAAAAGGAGCTGAGGAAGACATTGCAGGGCTTCCGGGTGTGTTGTGGCTCAAGCAACACCGACGCCTCCTCCCGGAAGGAAAGACCGATATGCAGTCTGTCCAAAATACTCTGGAGAATGTGGAATCAGACAGAGAGAAGAAGAACGTCCGTGTTGGCACGGATGTTGTGTTGGGTAGCGATGAAGACGGCATCATTCAATCGCTGGAGGAGATTGGCCACTACGCACTGAATGTGAAGTCTGTTCTTACAGCCTTTGGCAATCTATGGCAAGCCCCATTTCAAGACACCAATCAGCGAGATAAGTTGCCGCCCACCGTACAAGCACAATTGCTGTTTCTTAATCAATGGCCAAATGAAGATAAGAAGGATGCCGATGACGTTAGCGATGGGGAGAGTGATAGCAAGAATGGCTGCAGCAAAAGTCAAAACGGTAGGCCCCTCTCTGTTGGTGCAGAGGAATAGACATTGTTGCAACTTCTTTTCTCCCATTTTGTTTCCCATCTTCTCACAGAAGAGAAAAGCAGCAACAACAAAAAAGAAGGCGGAAAGAATGCATGCAATGAAATGTTTAAAATAATGACGGAAGAGCAGAAGCGAGGAAAATCGTAGAGTATTTTAATATACGACCGTAATAATACATGTGTGCATGCATGCATGTGTTTTTTTCTCAGGTGACGTCTCTTGTGCTTTGATAATTTTAAAAATGAAAAATAGAGAGAGAAAGAGAGAAAGAGTGTGTAAGATAATGGTATATATATACATACCGATGGGTTTGTGTCCCTTTCCCTCTTTGAGAGAGAAAAAGGGGGGGAGAAAGAACCGAACAGATTTTTTTTTTGTGTGTGTGTGTTTGTGTGTGCTTTGTTGCTTTATTGTCGTTGTATCTCTTCTTGAGAACATTTCTCTTTATTTAGTCGACATTTATAATCAAAAGCGGTTTGTGTTTTATTACTGTTGTTTTGAGAGTGACGGTGCTGTGTCGTTATTATTATGTGAGGGTTGGAGGGGATGTGGGGAGTGTATGTGTGTCTCTCTGCATCTGTTTGTTTGTGTGTACGTGTGTGTGTGTGTGTGTGTGATTCTGTCATGTTCTCTACATGCCTGATTTTGTTTCATTCCTAAAAATCCTTTTTTTTTTTTTTTTTTTTTTTGCCTGGACTTCTTGTATCTTCTCTATTTTTCCCTCTTAAGTGATTTTTGGCCCTTTTTTTTTTTTTTCTTTTTTTTTTCTTTTTTTTTTTTTTTCCATTTGATACGGCACGCCGGAAAAAGGGGCGGGTGTATGCTGTGTCAGCAACATAGACACACATAACGCGAGTATTCACCTAAAGAGAAGGAGAGAAGACATTAAGGCGGAAGAAAGTTGTTTCTGCCGTGCACGGCGTCGAGGTACACACATTTTTATTTATTTATTTATTTTTTATTTTTTGCAGTCATGTCTGGTAGGACGACTCGAGTTGCTGTCAATGGTGTTGTGTGCCGCCGCTCTGTTGGTTGGCGCGCCTTCAGCGGGAACTTTGCGTTGTACCGCATGGGCTGCCGCAGCCCAACTGTTTCCTTGCAGCAGCAGCAGACATTTACATTGTGCTGTCAGCACCGTGCCATTGGGCCACGTCAATATGCGCCGAAGGGGTTTCGAGAGGCTGCTGGTCGCGCCCCTATGACATTTGAATTTGGTGAAGAGTGCAACGAATTGGCCAAAGTAGCCCATCAAACGAAAAACTACGGTGATGCGATTAGTCTCTACGACCGCGCCTTGACGATGCGGCGGGAACGCTACGGCCCCATTCACGAAAAGTGTGCCGCGACACTGCATAACATTGGACGCGTCTTTCTAGAAATGCGTGAGCCCGGTGCCGCGGAGAACGCCTTGACGGAGGCGGCCGCCATTTATGAGCAGGTGGAGGGACAAAACTCGATTCGCTACGCCGAGAGCCTTGCACTGCTGGCTCTTTCGTACACGCATTTGAACTTTCTTGAGGAAGCGGAGAAGGCGTTTCGCGAGAGTATCAAGGTATTTCGCGACAAATCGTACAATCATGTGACGAACTCGTGGCTGCCAGACGACCGGTCAACAGCAGCCACTATCACAGAGCCGCAGAAACACCCTCTTGCATCCGCCGCCCATGCACTTGCCGACTGTGCACAGTTATTTCTTCTTCAGAATCAGGAGCATCGAGCCATTGCATTTCTGGAAGAGGCGCTTGAGATTCGTCGTTATCTTTACATCCGGCACAACAAGTATCGTCCCATCATTGCACAAACTCTCAACAAGTTATGTGAACTGAAAAAGTCGATCAATGATGCCACAGGGGCAGAGATGTGTATTAACGAATGTCTTGAGATTTGTATCGCAACGCTCGGTCGTGACTCTCCGGCAACGGCGCAGGCAACGAGCAGCAAGGCCTCGTTGCTCGCCGCACGCCGTCAATTCCGTGAGGCACGGCGATTATACGAAGAGAGCACGACAACATATGCTGTGGCGCTTGGCAAAGATTCGGCGCTATTTGGACAGGAACTTGTGAAACTGGGCCGCATTCAGGAGTTATGCGATGACTACATTACGGCCGAGAAAACATATGAGCGTGGCGTTGATGTGATTAAAAAAGCGCTTGGACCCGAGGCGCTGCAACTTGCAGAGGCGTACACATTCCTTGGCTCACTCTTAGTAAAGCGACAGGAGATAACGCGTGCCATTGACCTCTTCCGTGACGCTGTACGGCTACGGAAGGCGAAAAATAGAAAAGATCCGCAGCTGGCGTATTTATATCAGAAGCTTGGGGACGCGTATGCGATGCGGCGGGAGTCTCATGCGGAAGCGTATTTTCTTCTTGCCATTGAACAGTTTCGTGAGAACGCCAAGGTGGAGCCGCTGCAGCGTACGTTTCTTACAGATGTATTGGATGACTTGGGTCTCTTTTACTTGGACTTTCACCATTACGAGAAGGCGGAACGGTGCTTAAAGGAGGCACTGGATACACGCATTGAGATGCTTGGTGAGAGTCACGCCACGGTGGCGTATTCATACAGTAACTTTGCACTTTTGTACCTTCATCGTGAGGATACGGATAACTGTGAAAAGATGTGCAAAGCGGCACTTGACATGTACGCCAAAACGGCTCGATCAAACGTCCTTGCACAGGCAGATGTGTACACAACATATGGTCAGTGTTGTCATTTACAGAGACGCCTCCAGGATGCACTCAGTTGGCACGAAAAGGCGTTGAACGTCCGACGGACGCGTGGAGAAAGTAGTGAGTTATCCACCGCAGAGTCACTCAACCACATTGCTCGTGTGTATGTTTCCATGAAGCAGTACGCATCAGCCACAAAGTATTTGGCGGAGGCGAAGAAGATTGCCTATCAGTTTACCGCGGAGTTTGCGCAGTACCTGCGGCAGGAGGTAGCAAAGACGGAGCAGCAGATTCCTCCTATGGAAGAATGGAGCGCAGAGGACCGTATCGCTGCCACACCAACGCTCCCTGTGGACAATAACAAGCCAAAGGAAGGGGAGATGACGTCACATTAGCGAAGGAATAGGAACAGTCTCTCTTCTTCCCTTTGCCGGGGTATGGGAAATAGGCCGATGGGGTGTGATTGGGGAACACCTCTGGTGGGGAAGTTGGAAGAGGGGAGAGGGTTTCATGGAGAAGAGAATTTGGAGTGCGAAAAGAAGGGAAAGCACTATCATTTCATTTATGTTATTTTGTACATTCCTGTGCATTTAATTATAGAAATGTAATTTATTTACTTTTTTTTTTCTTTTCTGTTGTGTGAGGCGCTTTTTGTATTTTATTTATTTTATTTTTTTTTTTTTTTTTTACTTTTCTTTTTATAAATATAAATTTTAGATTTTTATTGTGTCTTTTTTACTCTTTGCAGCACGTTGGGAGGTGTTACTTGTGTCTTTACGCATTCAGCTTTAATCAGGAAAAAGAAAAAGAAAAAAAAAAACAAAAAAAAAAAAAAAAGGAAATACCGCCACCGACATGTCGAGCAACCGCTACCCGGCGTTGCCAAGCCGCATGTCTCTGATTTCATTCAAGACACGTCTTAAGGGAGCGCAAAAGGGGCACTCACTGCTAAAGAAGAAGGCCGATGCCCTCGCAATCCGCTACCGCGCGATTATGGGGGATTTGCGAAATGCCAAAATGGAAATGGTGGAGCAAATTCGGGGAGCGTATTTCACCGTCTCCAAAGCTCAGTTTATAGCGGGCGACATTGGCCTTGCGGTGCAGGAGTCTCTTAAGCTGCCGACATACGCGATGCGACTTCGGGTGGAAAATATTGCCGGTGTGCGTGTCCCAAGTTTTCACGAACGCGAGGAACACAGCGGTGATTTGGTCACGCTGGATGAGAAGGGACGGCGAATAGGCACGGCGGGCATCGGCCGCGGTGGCGAACAGCTCCGAGAAGCGTCTGAGAAGTTCCGTGAGACCCTGCGGCTCCTGGTGAAGATTGCGTCACTGCAGGTTAGTTGGGTGACACTCGACCTCGCACAGAAGGTGACAAACCGCCGCGTAAATGCGCTGGAAAAAGTAGTGGTTCCTCGCGTGCAGAACACATTAAGTTACATCACTTCGGAGCTGGACGAGCAGGAGCGTGAAGAGTTCTTTCGTCTCAAGATGGTACAGAAGAAGAAGCGGCAGATTCAGGCGAATAAGGCGCGTGAGGCACTCGCACGGCAAGCGAATGCGAGCAAAGGCCCTTCCACGGTTCAAAACGCACTTAAAATGGTGAATGGCAACGATGATCTGGGTATCGATGAGGCAGATCTAGTTGTGTAGACAAAACACATGGTACAAATACATCTTTTTTTTTTTTTTTTTTCAATCTCTCTCTTTCTTACTTTCTGCGTCTCTCTCTTGAGTGCGTATTTATTTGAAAGGGGCTGTTGTGTAGTGGGAATGAGAAGGAGTGGGAATGAGAACCAAAGCAGAAGCCGTTCTGCACATTATATTAGTGACATCTTGCCATGTGCATTTTTTTTTTTTTTTTTTTTTTGGCCTGTGTGGCTGTTTGATCCTTTTATTTACTTCATTGGTGTGGGTTGGTGTGTCTGTTGCGTCTTGTTATTTTTGTTGTTTTTGTTTTTGAGCTTTATCCCTCTTTCCTCCCCATCTGTTCTGCCGCTTTGGACCAACACACAGACACACACACACAGGCCTACAAAATAAGGAGGAGGAAGCCAAAGAAAAACAAAAAAGCAAACAACAAAAAAGGCAAAACAGGGGGGCAGCTGAATGGTGAGAGGGAATACTATGGGGGAGCAGCAGGAACTGGGTGCACTTCGACCGGGAGGGTTGCTTCATTATGACTACCGCACCGATGCCGCGAAAACGGAAAAACTTCCCGAGACGTTTCGGGTCGTTCAGTGGAATATTGAACGTGGGATTCAGTTTGAACGCATCGTGCAGACATTGCGGGTCATTCGGGCCGATGTTCTCCTGTTGCAGGAGGTGGACATAAACTGCCGGCGGTCGGACTACAGGAACGTTGCACGGGATCTCGCCGAGGCACTGAAGATGGAGATGTACTTTGCCTGCGAGTTTGAGGAGTTGGACGCGGTGGATAGAGCGCCTAAGAATGCTGTAGGCCCCCTTTCGTCACCAGCAACCGCAATTTGTGATGGTGGTGATGAAAACAATGGTAGTACTTCTTTGTACAAGAGAGGACGCCATTTTCATGGCAATGCCATTCTTTCTGCAGGCGCTACGCTCAGTGATCCACGTGTTATTCGTCACACGGCTGGTATTGACTGGGAAACGGAGGGATGGAAAAGGCGTGAGCCACGGCATGGTTTTCGTAACATTCTGCGTTGTTGTATCCATCGCAGTGAGCGCACACATTCCTATATACCGGATCTGTACCTTTACTGTTGTCATTTTGAGGTATTTTGTGGGGCACTGTCAAGGGTGCGACAACTGTTGGATGTGTTCCGTGATGCCACAAGCGTACTGAATGAGGGGAGGCAACATATTTCCTCACATTCTCACTACAGTAAACAGCAGCATCCTGCCTTTATTATTGCTGGGGATTTGAACACCTTGGCAGATGGCATTGTACGATTGTCGCTGCAATTTGACTTGGGTCGCTTGCGACTTCTTAGTTTTGGGGAGAAGGAGGCATGTTGGCTGCAACGCAAAGTTTTGTCGCGTCGCATGCATCATGTAACACGGGGCTGCTTCCCTTTTTCATACCATTACCTGTATTACGTTCTCACTATTCTGTATGAATCAATTTGGAACAGTGACTTTGCATGGAGGTGGTTGTATGGCTTCTCTACGGAAGAAATCGCTGCGTTGGATAATCGTCATCTCTGTTTTTACGATCCAAGCGACAAGGCATTGTCTATCACACTTGATGATCCAGCTTACTATGGCTTTGTTTTCGGTAAGTTGGATTGGCTGCTGCTAAGCAATCTGACGGTTGCGCCACCCTCACTCACCGAGGAGGCCCTTAATGCGCTGAAAATGAGTGGATCCATCACTGCAGAAACCGCGTCTTCTTTGTCTTTATGGCGGCAGAATATGTTGTTACCAATGCATGGATATGTAACATTTAATGAGCACTTTGAGGCCTCAGATCATAAAGGTCTATTGATGCACATTCAGCAGCAAAATAGTCTTCCAAAGGAGACTTACCCAGAGTATGGCGCCACTTACACTGCATCATGGGTGAATGTTGGATTTTTCACTTTCACACGAGTGCTACCATGGGCTGTCACGGCGTTTGTAATTTACAAACGATGGCAGCGGTGTAGACATGTGTAGACGGCTGAAGAGAAATATATGGAGAATACATGTATTTCTGAGGGAGGCGGTGGGATGAAACCATTTAACAGGGTGGAGGCGTGCCTCCTGTTCGGCGCCATTCCATACACATACGCATACTCCCTCTCTCTCTTTTCTTTTCTTTTTTTTTTCTCTCTCTCTCTCTCTCTTCTGGCGGCTTTGAATGTCCACAACATAATGGAGAATGAAATGCCGCGTCTGCCGGTGTGGTTTGGTGGGGCTGCACTTCTCGGCGGCGGGTATTACGCCTTTTACTACCATTTCTACACCCCTCGCCACACAACGCGGTCTGAAATTGAGACGGCGATTGAGGCGGAGAAGTTGAAATGGCAGTCCGTTATGCAACGCTACGCCATACTGCATCATATGGTACAAAAACTGCGTGACGGCGGCACAGACGCCACTAACCGGGAGCGTCTTTACATTTACTGTGAACTGCAAAAGCTGAGGGAGGCGTTTTATAATTTATCCATACGTGCTCAATCAGCGTCGGAGAAGCAGACGGTACTGCGGGATCTTGATGAGGTGGAGACGGCAAATTGCACTCTATTGAACTTTAGAGATGAGGCTTTAACAGTGGGGCAGATAATTACCTGCCAGCTTTGCTTCAGTCTCTATGTGCTCTGCTTCTGTCTGATTGATCCCGTCTTGAGGCGAGTACATTGTGAGGCCGTGGAGCGGGTTCGAAGACATGGGCTTCATATTGTCTCACGGTGGATGATGCGCCGTCTTCGTATTCCTGTCACCATGACGTTGGAAAACACATTGCCTCCTCCTGATGGTGATGTTAACGAGGTGACGAGGGAAGACGAGGAATATATCGTGTTCAGTCCACAACATTGGATTGAGGTGGTGGGCTTCTGGGCATGTCCGACAAACCCGCTTCTGACAAACATACGTGTGCGATGGCTATTACCATGTGATGTCGTGCCTTTTGAGGTTCACTGGCGCGGACGCCGGCAACAAATGCAGCAGGAGCTACGTGACCCGATTTTGGTGGTAAGAAAAGAAGAGGAGAATAGAAGGCCGGTTGTGCAATCATCCTTTGGTTACCCGCTTGCATCGCGTCTGACCTGTGGAGGTGGAATGCAAGACGATAGTAATAGTGACCATGTGTTGGCTACCACAGATGTTCATACTCCGCGATTTTTTCCGGTTGTTTCTACCGGTATGCCGCGTGTACTTTTTGTGAGTGATGCGGTGGCACGGAGGGATGTTAGAACGAGACGCACGTTGCATGAGGTGTATACAAATGTAAAACAACGACAATTTCCTGTTACGCACAACGTTGTTAAAAATAACAAGGCGGATGATTGCGTCAAAGGTTATGACGCGACGTATGAGCAACTGCATGCCTGGAGGAAACACGGCGGTGTGCCTGTGTGGCATCGAGTGGAGTGGGGCTCTGTCTACGGTGATGTGGGGAGTGGAGGGAACCGGAATCGGCGTGAGTTGACATTTCGCATGGGTCGCCCTTGCTCCGCAAAGGAGTTGATGGTGAGGCAGTTGGAATTGCTGCAGAATGTGTTGCTGCAGACGGAGAGTAACGGGGAAGAGGTGAGCCTCCTGTGAAATTGAGAGGGAAAAAAAAAAAAAAAGAAGATGCCCACCGTCCCCTTTTATTCACATCAGTTTTAATAATTATTATTATTTGTGTATTGTAGTTTATTATTATTATTATTATTATTATTTTTGTGTGTGTGTTTTCGTTTTATATATATTTGTGTGTGTCCGTGTGTCTAAGCTGACTTTGGTCTTTCTTTCCCTTCCGCGTGTATCCGATGTGCTGTCATTTGTTCCTTCTCTTCTTGCGTGTCATGACGTCTCCGTGGTGGGGCGGATATAAAACGAGAGGTGGAGAAAGACTATTGGTCTGACGGCAGATTTGGCATGCGTGGGATGCCTCGTTTGTGCCTGCGATGCACGAGACGAGGCTCGCTTTGCCGGCTGACTGCCGATGCCATTGGTGTGGTGTCCGTTACCACCGTCACACCGAGTCGATATCGAAGTGCACATGAACGCGGGAATTTAGACAGCGCCAAGAAATTTGGGAAGGAGTGGGGTATTGGCAAGGCGAGGACGGCGTGGTATCCGAGGGTGCGTGCGGCAATTGATGACCACCCTGGGGAGGAAGTGGTGGATATGGATCGTCCCCGCCCCGATGAGGAGGTGTATCGAAAGGAAGCAAAGGGATCGTCGACGGAGAGCGCCGCCGTGGTCGATGAGGCGCTGGATGGGCAGGCGGAAATTGGCCGTGTCGACCAGGCGGTGGATGAAGTGCAGGCATTTCTTCGCGAGAAACAGCTTGAAGTGGCGGAGGCGCAGTTGGAGCGCAATGTCGCTATTCCGTACCCCACGCACCCGGATGACATGACACCGGAATTTCGTCGCATCAAAAGGCATCAGTCTATCGTGGTGGTCGCCACGGATCCTGATTACCCCGTCTTTGCGCGACGGGATCAGTTTGTGCAGCTTCCGTTGCCTAAAAATCACCCGTGGGTGAAGAACACACCTATAGGGCCCTTTATTCAACACGGTGATGGTCAACTCGGTGTCGTGGGGAGCGGTGAGGTTGGCTTCGACGATGAGCATGTGGCTAAGGCGCTTCCACACAGCTTTCGTGGTCTGCGGCATCGTTCCGTGATGCAGCAACGTCTCCCAGAAAAGAACGGTAAAGTGCTTCAGGATGCGGTGGTGAAGAACAGCTTCAGTCTCACGGGTCGGGGTGTCTTCGCTACGAGGGATATTGCCGCAGGGGAAAGCATTATGATTGTGCGAAACACGGCCTGCAACCTTGGCGTGAAAGGGGAGGTGGAGCGTCTGGTGGAAATGTGCGGTGATGTCCTCCTCACTGTTTATGAGGGTACCGAGGCGGATTTGGACTATTTACATGATTGGGTCCTTACCGGCCAGCCCTCTTCGTTACTGGAGTTTTGGCCGAAATCTGCCACAGAACGTGTCTTGGAGCGTATTGGCGGTGTTGAGGTTTTACATGCACTGGAGCTGCATGAAATTCACATTGCACGCATTGCCGCCATCATCGACATGAACAGTTTTCTTGTGGAGTCCTCCTACGCGGTGCGGAAGGGTATGGCGTATTTCCCGGAGGCGGGTTTCTTAAATCACAGCTGCGCACCGAATGCGACGTACGACGTGATACCGGAGCACACGTTCCATGAGTCGGAGTATTACTTGGACGAAGTCTTGCAAGCAGAAGCCTCAGACGCCACGGACCCAACATTGTCGGCAGCAGCAATCGAAGAAAAAGATGAAACAGTTGTCATGGATGAAAAGTTCTCTCCCTCCAGAGGGACACATCCAAGCAATCGTGTGGAAGAGAAAGAAAACGGAGAGGATGGAAACAAATCCACGGCGTCTCGTGAACTAACAGTTGGGGCTCCGGTGCAATATTTGTTTTGTTGCCGTGCCACCGCCAACATTCCCGCTGGATCGGAAATTCTTATCAGTTACGTTCCACCCGAATGGTCTTTTGACAACCGTCAATACGTTATACATGATCGTTATCGATTTTGGTGCAAATGCCCAAAGTGTGCCCCCACATTGGACGCTAAATACGCCCGTGTGCCTAAGCTCATTGTCTTGTTATTGGTTTTTAGTGTTTTTCTACAGCTGCTTGTGTTGCATAAACGTGACGTGGAGCAGACGGCAACGCGTGAAAATTTGGTGACGGAAGAAGATTCCACTTTCTACAGGGATGACAACGACGAGGATGATGCGCCGATGGAGCAGCGGCGTGCGCCACGAAAACGCCTGCGTGGGTTATTTGAGTTGCTTGAAGAGGAAAGACTTCAGGAAATTTACGCTACTGACAGACGCCCCCTACCTGCAGCATTGGCTAATGACCAATGGGCTCGTCCACCGCGATAGTTAGCAGGGAAAGAGTTATGTGCCTGTGCATTATATTTATATTTGCAGTGGAGGAAAATGGCTGTAGATGAGTATCCTCCCCCTTTCCCTTCCCACTCTTTCTGAAAGGGTTACATACGCGTGCTTGCTGACACGCATACAATGCATATATCATATGAAGTGAAATGGGAGAGAATTTTATGTCTCTTATGAATGTAATAGAATCTTTCAAATTCCGGAAATAAAACTCTCTTGCCTTTTTATCTCCTTTTTTTTTTTTTTTTTCTGTGTGTATCCATACATATATATATATAGTTTAATGGTCATGGGGAGAGCTGAGGAAGGAGGGGGGAAGAGAATGCATAGAGGTGCCATTGTGCCTATGTGGCGGCTTAAAGTCATCAATGGGTGCCAACGCAACGATGATCTTCTTCTTCCTGTCGAACCGCAGCCGTCGTTGCTGAAGTCGTTCTACACGCACTGGCACGACGAAGACGAGGAACGCCACATAGCGACGGACCACACGGAACCGGAGCGCACATCGCACGATCCATGCGATGAGAATAAAACGAGACGGTCGAGAGGGAAAAAGAAGCAGCCGCCCACTGCCCGTCGTCGTGTGATCACCTCACGTAATTGGCTTCAGAAAATCCCGCATGTCGCTTTGGGCCGACATACGTGTCTGCCAAGGGCGTTCCGATTGCGTCACACCTGCGTGAGTCGGTTGCACTGTCGTGTCGTTTACGTGGGAGATGCCGCAACACACAAGCAGCTCTTGTCAAGATATCCTTCTACGAGGCGAGGACACGCAGCGAGTCCCAAGTGTGACACCGTCACTGTGAAAGACGAAGAGACCATAAAGATTGGTGTGAAGGACGACTCAACTTCCTTTAAAGGGCCATATTACTGTTTGATTCATTTTGGATCCAACCCGCTGTATGTGAATGACAGGCCTCTGCTCTCTGGCGAGAGTTACCGTCTGTGCGAAAATGATGTTGTGGCGTTCCTAGAAAATCCCTTTGATGAGGAGGGTGGCGTACTTCAACCACTGCAGCCAGAGGATGCAGCGAGACATGATGACGCAACGAAGGGCGAAGGGAAACCAGAAGACATGAACGCTATCCATGGGAATTCCAAAGTGGAAATGATGCCCACCGCTCGTGCTCTGTTTGGCAGCACGAGCACAAAAAAAATGGCGAAAGCGGCGGTGGAATTATCCACATCGTCGCACGCATTTGAAGTCTGCGAACGTGCATGTGTTTTTCCAGTGTTCGTGGAGGTGAACGGGGTGCGAATTGCGCGGTATCGACCGCAGCATGTGCCACCCGACGTCCTTCAGCGTTTCGGTAAGGCAAAAACAGCCGCAGCATCCACAACAATTTCTGCTGGGGCCGCGCCAAGGAGAAATCCACCCCTCGTTGTCGAACATGAGCGTCTTGGGGGTAGCTTGAATCACGAGTACGGCAGTTATAATGTGCATGAGGATGAAGTGAAAATAGATTTTGTAAAAGGATCAAAGAGTCCAGTTCAGCGTGCAGAACCCAGCGTGGGGCTCGCATGTCTCGCACGGAGGAATGGTGATTCCTTTACGCCACCACCCAAATACCCCTGGGAGAACATGCAACAAGACCAAGTTGAAGAAGGCGTTGATATCGTTGGGGATGTTGTGTCACCGCTGCAGCAGCGACTAGTGCCATCGCCTCTGCGGGGTGGCAGTACTCGTGTCTCCAAGACACCGGAAGTGAAAAGTCCTTTCGCCGCCAATTCCATTCATGCGTCGTGCGGTGATGAAGAAGAGCCACCACCGGCACCACGATTTACCATCGTTCCCCCGCGGCTGCCTGTGTACGTCTTTGCGAGACGCAGCCCGAGTCCGGTAGAATTTACGTGCCAAGCCCATTCCATTGGTCGCTTTCAGCCGCGACAACCAAAGGAGGCAAAGGAAGAAGAAGAAGGGGAGGGAGAGGAAGAGGTGGAGGAAAAACAACATGAAGAAGTAGAAGTCACAGACACGACGGCAAGGACGTCCCGGTCGGAGATGGTGATGATGGAGTGGGTGCAGGAAGACCCGGCGGAGGTGACGGCGACGGTGCCGCAAGGCCGTCTTGGGCGTGTGAATTCCCTGCGAAGGAAACGTCAACGTCGGTCGTTATTCACCAGAACACGATGAGTTTCAGTGATGAACAGCAGGGTGTCTTCTTCTTCTTTCTTGTTGTTATTTTTTCTTTTTCTGCTCACCCTCTTTTTTTCATTTGTATTGCCGCCCATATATGCGTCCTTACTTTCTAATGCTTGTAATTTTGTCTACGTTGCCTTTACTCCCATTCTTCTTTACTCTTCCCTCCTATCGCATGCATGTATAAATACACATGCGTGCACGGATACATTTCACACGAAGGGTCTACCGGGCAGTGACCACCAAAACACAAGGGGGAGTGAAGAGCGGGAGGAGCACTATTTAACAAAATATATATTTTCTTTTTTTGAAGCCTTTACGGTTCATTTAATTTTTATTGGTTGTTTTTTTCTTTGTTTTTGTTTTTTTCTTTTTTTTTCTCTTTTAAAGCAATCAACACACATACAAAAAAAAGAAAGAAAAAGGAAAAAAGAAAAATGCCCCCAAAACGCCTCGTTCATGCCCAGGATCTGCGCGATGCCTTTCCAGAAGAAGAGAGTTGTGGAGTTGTGGAGCGGTGGGCCACAAATTTGGTCAGTCAAGTGGCGAAAATTGCAGAACAGGCGGGTTCACAGTGCGCTAGTATACAGGGTACAAAATATACATGCGACAATGCTGAGAAGGTGCCAGAGGAAGTCATGTCAATGCTGTTCAATTACCAGTCCGCATGTCGCCGTATCTACTATGATGCGGAGGTGATCCGCACCGTCATCTCCGTGCGCATTCCAGAACTGAAGGAAGAAGACAACTTGGGGGTCGCCGTGCAGCACGCCGTTCTGAAAATGTTGGAAGAAATACAAAACAAAACTCTCGGTGCAGGTGGAGCAGGTGGGGCAGGTGAAAAGACCCAGTAGTGTGAAGGCACAAGCGGGCGTA
>NW_001849425.1:0-5204 GCF_000209065.1 Trypanosoma cruzi
CACGATCACCACGAAGGTACCAACTACGATCACAACAATGGAGCCAACCACGATCACCACGAAGGTGCCAACTACGATCACAACAATGGAGCCAACCACGATCACCACGAAGGCGCCAACCACGACCACGACGACAACAATGGCACCAACGACGATCACCACGAAGGTGCCAACTACGATCACAACAATGGAGCCAACCACGATCACCACGAAGGCGCCAACCACGATCACAACAATGGAGCCAACCACGATCACCACGAAGGCGCCAACCACGATCACAACAATGGAGCCAACCACGATCACCACGAAGGTGCCAACTACGATCACAACAATGGAGCCAACCACGATCACCACGAAGGCGCCAACGACGATCACAACAATGGAGCCAACCACGATCACCACGAAGGTACCAACTACGATCACAACAATGGAGCCAACCACGATCACCACGAAGGCGCCAACCACGATCACCACGAAGGCGCCAACCACGATCACCACGAAGGTACCAACGACGATCACCACGAAGACGCCAACTACGATCACAACAATGGCACCAACGACGACCACCACGAAGGTGCCAACCACGACCACGACGACAACAATGGCACCAACGACGATCACCACGAAGGTGCCAACCACGTCCACGACCACGACAACAATGGCACCAACGACGATCACCACGAAGGCGCCAACCACGTCCACGACCACGACAACAATGGCACCAACGACGATCACCACGAAGGCGCCAACCACGACCACGACGACAACAATGGCACCAACGACGATCACCACGAAGGTGCCAACTACGATCACAACAATGGAGCCAACCACGATCACCACGAAGGCGCCAACCACGATCACAACAATGGAGCCAACCACGATCACCACGAAGGCGCCAACCACGATCACAACAATGGAGCCAACCACGATCACCACGAAGGTGCCAACTACGATCACAACAATGGAGCCAACCACGATCACCACGAAGGCGCCAACCACGATCACAACAATGGAGCCAACCACGATCACCACGAAGGTACCAACTACGATCACAACAATGGAGCCAACCACGATCACCACGAAGGCGCCAACGACGATCACAACAATGGAGCCAACCACGATCACCACGAAGGTACCAACTACGATCACAACAATGGAGCCAACCACGATCACCACGAAGGCGCCAACCACGATCACCACGAAGGCGCCAACCACGATCACCACGAAGGTACCAACTACGATCACAACAATGGAGCCAACCACGATCACCACGAAGGCGCCAACCAAGATCACCACGAAGACGCCAACTACGATCACAACAATGGCACCAACGACGATCACCACGAAGGCGCCGACCACGATCACCACGAAGGCGCCAACCACGATCACCACGAAGGCGCCAACCACGTCCACGACCACGACAACAATGGCACCAACGACGATCACCACGAAGGCGCCAACTACGATCACAACAATGGCACCAACGACGACCACCACGAAGGTGCCAACCACGATCACCACGAAGGCGCCGACCACGATCACAACAATGGAGCCAACCACGATCACCACGAAGGTACCAACTACGATCACAACAATGGAGCCAACCACGATCACCACGAAGGTGCCAACTACGATCACAACAATGGAGCCAACCACGATCACCACGAAGGTGCCAACCACGATCACCACGAAGGCGCCGACCACGATCACAACAATGGAGCCAACCACGATCACCACGAAGGTACCAACTACGATCACAACAATGGAGCCAACCACGATCACCACGAAGGTGCCAACTACGATCACAACAATGGAGCCAACCACGATCACCACGAAGGTACCAACGACGATCACCACGAAGGCGCCAACCACGATCACAACAATGGCACCAACGACGACCACCACGAAGGTGCCAACCACGACCACGACGACAACAATGGCACCAACGACGATCACCACGAAGGTGCCAACGACGATCACCACGAAGGCGCCGACCACGATCACAACAATGGAGCCAACCACGATCACCACGAAGGCGCCAACCACGTCCACGACCACGACAACAATGGCACCAACGACGATCACCACGAAGGTGCCAACCACGTCCACGACCACGACAACAATGGCACCAACGACGATCACCACGAAGGTGCCAACCACGACCACGACGACAACAATGGCACCAACGACGATCACCACGAAGGCGCCAACCACGTCCACGACCACGACAACAATGGCACCAACGACGATCACCACGAAGGCGCCAACCACGACCACGACGACAACAATGGCACCAACGACGATCACCACGAAGGTGCCAACTACGATCACAACAATGGAGCCAACCACGATCACCACGAAGGTACCAACTACGATCACAACAATGGAGCCAACCACGATCACCACGAAGGCGCCAACGACGATCACAACAATGGAGCCAACCACGATCACCACGAAGGTACCAACTACGATCACAACAATGGAGCCAACTACGATCACCACGAAGGCGCCAACCACGACCACGACGACAACAATGACACCAACGACGACCACCACGAAGGCGCCAACCACGTCCACGACCACGACAACAATGGCACCAACGACGACCACCACGAAGGTGCCAACCACGACCACAACGACAACAATGGCACCAACGACGACCACCACGAAGGTGCCAACCACGACGACGACGACAACAATGGCACCAACGACGATCACCACGAAGGCGCCAACCACGACCACGACGACAACAATGGCACCAACGACGATCACCACGAAGGTGCCAACCACGACCACGACGACAACAATGACACCAACGACGACCACCACGAAGGTGCCAACCACGACCACGACGACAACAATGGCACCAACGACGACCACCACGAAGGTGCCAACGACGATCACCACGAAGGAGCCAACCACGATCACAACAATGGAGCCAACCACGATCACCACGAAGGAGCCAACCACGATCACAACAATGGAGCCAACGACGATCACCACGAAGGCGCCAACCACGACCACGACGACAACAATGGCACCAACGACGATCACCACGAAGGCGCCAACCACGTCCACGACCACGACAACAATGGCACCAACGACGACCACCACGAAGGTGCCAACGACGACCACCACGAAGGTGCCAACCACGACTACGACGACAACAATGACACCAACGACGACCACCACGAAGGCGCCAACCACGTCCACGACGACAACAATGGCACCATCGACGTCCACCACGAAGGCACCTCCATATGTTCATTAATTTGATTTGCGATAAAGCAGCTCTGCTTGTCTGTGTGTCCATCTGCTGCTGGCCATTTCCTTTTTGCGTACATCGGTCTGGGCTAAAGATGTGTATGGGGGCTGTGCCTGCCGTCATTCATCCACGGGGACTTGTGCGCTTCTCTTGTGGGAACATGTATAAAATAAGGCAAATGATGATTCTTTTTTTTTTTATTTTGCAGAGATAATGATAGTTTTTTTTTTGTTTATTCTTGTGCTCTATGTTTTTTAGAACATTCGTCACATGGCAGGCTTCCGAGAAAAGCGCTTTTGCATGAAACGCATACGACTTTTTGCGTTTACGCATAGTTGTGGATTTGTGCAGATGCAGTTGAGGCCATTGGGTTTGTTTTGAGAATAAAATAAGGTAGTTTAAGGGGATATGATCCTCTTTTGCCTTTCTGCTGACTCCATCAGCCTCATGGTGGGCGTGTGTGCTCCTGCTGTTTGCTGTTGTGCGTTTGCTGTGTGTTTGGAGTAGTGGCCGTGTTTCTCCTTGCTCTCTCATGCCGTCAAAGGTTGGCTTCACAGTGTTAAGCAAGTCCATTTTTTGCGACGCTGGCGGTGATGATGATGCACCCTTTCTTGTGTGCCCTGCTTTTTTTTGCGCTCTGCTGCTGCTTTCCTAATTCCGTGTGTGCGGCGGATGATACAGCTACTAATACCACTGAGAATGCCAGTGCTATGGCGCCACCGGCTGATATGAGGGGGGCGTTGAGAGAGGTGTTGGGAGCCATGCAGAAGGCGCAGGAGTACGCTGATGAGGCTAACCGGCACTGCGTGCAAGCAAGAATGAGCGCTGAGAATGCGCGGGAGCATGAAGAGGGGGCCAAGAATGCTTTGAGGAAGCTCGGCTCTGAGGCTACAAGGATGAGCAGGGCGCTGCAGCAAGCGGACGAGGCTGTGAAATTGGCCGATGCTGCCGTGGCCGAATGCAAGGCGGCGGAGGAGGCTGCACAGGCGGCGGGGATAATGACGCTTGATGCCGTTGGGGAGGTGCTGAAGCATGTGAAGGACGAGAAGACTAAGGTTGGAAGTGGACCGGAGCTGTTGAAGAGGGCGGCGGAGCAGACTGTGCTTTCTCTGGAGAAGGCAAAGGAGGCGGAGGCGGAGGCTGAGAAGGCGGCAGCGGCGGCGCAGAAAACCCGGGAAGCAGCAGAGAAGGCAGCAGCGGCGCGGACCTTGGCACAAGATGTTGCCGCAACGGCCAGTGCGCTGCTGCGGCAGCGGGAGAAGGAGGAGGAGAGGCGAAGAGCGAGTGACCGGGAGGTGGCGGAGGCCGCGAAGAAGGCTGCCGTTGCTGAGGTGATGAATAAATTTGCTGCGAAGAAGGGGAATGACGCAGCGCCTGGCAGGAATTCCACATCCACCCGCTTTCAAAGGACGAGACCACGGGTGGATGGCGGCGGCATCCCATTGCTTTTGCGTGCACCGCTTCTGATGCTTGCTGCCGTGGCATCCGTTTCCGGCTTCTTATCGTGCTAGGCGGCATAACCGAGGCAATTGCGTGCTGCCCAGCGCGGTGAGTTCCACTTCTTCTAAGCTCTTCCTTTTTTTTTTTTCTTTTGTGATTCTGCTGTAAAAAAAAGAAACAGCTAAAAATAAACTAAAAATAGCCACCGCTTTTCACCGCTGCGAAGGGTCTTTGTGGTGGGGAATTGTTAAAATACTTTTCTGTGCGTGATGTGGGGCGATTGTGAGTACCTTGTCTTCTCCATTCGCGGCGAAAAACACTTGCCCACACGCTGTGGGGGATTGTTACACGTATGTATATATACATGTATGTACTTTCATATACCAACACACGTGAACCATTGACTTATGCTTTTGTAAGATTTTGTGTTTTTGCGCGCTTCTGCTGCCCTGCCGTGTGCTCTGTTTTGTTCCGCACATTCATCACGCGGCACGCACAC
>NW_001849425.1:5304-14812 GCF_000209065.1 Trypanosoma cruzi
GAATGCAAGGCGGCGGAGGAGGCTGCACAGGCGGCGGGGATAATGACGCTTGATGCCGTTGGGGAGGTGCTGAAGCATGTGAAGGACGAGAAGACTAAGGTTGGAAGTGGACCGGAGCTGTTGAAGAGGGCGGCGGAGCAGACTGTGCTTTCTCTGGAGAAGGCAAAGGAGGCGGAGGCGGAGGCTGAGAAGGCGGCAGCGGCGGCGCAGAAAACCCGGGAAGCAGCAGAGAAGGCAGCAGCGGCGCGGACCTTGGCACAAGATGTTGCCGCAACGGCCAGTGCGCTGCTGCGGCAGCGGGAGAAGGAGGAGGAGAGGCGAAGAGCGAGGGACAGGGGGAAGACTTACGTTGGAAATGAACGCGCCGAGAATGCCATGAGGGTTGCGTGGCTGGAGTGGGTGGAGTGTTGTGTTGCGGTTCTTTTCAATGAAGGAACTGAAGTTGGCAATGGCATTTTTTTTTCCTATACTTTAAGATAGATTATTGTTACGGAAACTGAGATTTTCTGTGTATGAACGGCGATGTCATTTATTTATGTGTGTGTGGGTGGGTGCTATTCACTTCTACTTTTATTTGCACAGCGTTTTGTTGTCGTTTCTTTTTGATTTTGCTTAAATTTTTAAAGTGAAATTCCTTTTAATAAGCATGTGTGAGTGTGATGTATTTCTTTGGTTTTTTTTTTTTTTTGTTGCTGTTCCTTTTTGTACTTTTCGGGTCCTGCACTGCTCCTCACCTTAACTTTGGGCAGCTACCACTGCGCTTGTTGACCTTCTGGATGCCTTTATTTATTGTTTTTTTTTTTTCCTTTTTTTTACTTTTACTCTGAGGAAAATTTTGTGTCATTTTTTTCGAATTATACCTTTTTTTTTTTTTTTGTTTTCAGTGTGTTTTTTATGTATTGCGTTCTGCGGGTGATTTGACTTGTGATCCGGTTTTTTTTCTTTGCTTCTTTTTTTTTTTTCGCCTACAAGAGTGTGCCATACAGAAGACGTTCATGACGCGTAATAGGCCTTTTTTCTCGTTGCTTCTTCTACTCTCCTGCAGCGTAATTGTTGGCGCGAATTCATTAGAAAAGAAAGCGGCAACGCCAGGGAAAGCAGAGGGAGCGCAGCCGCAATCGATCTCACCGTCTTCATCGTCTCCAGGGGATAGGACGGGTGTGCCGCTCAAATTGGAACTGGGGGAACTGAGGGACAAAACATTGCTGACAGCAAAGGATGCTTTTGGCAATACGACAGGGGCGGCATTGCAATGCATGCAGGCCAAGACGGATGTCGAAGAGACCAAGAAATACGCCGAAGAGGCGAAAAAGCTTTTTGATAAGATTGGCAGGGACTATGTGTCAAAAAGTGCTGCTCTGGCGGATGCAGTGAACGCTAGCACCGACGCCGAAGAGGCGCTGAAAAGCTGTGTGGAGGCGGAAAAGGCCGCTGTTGATGCTGATACCGCGGTTTTAGCTGCTCTCCTGGAGGTGCTGCAACATTCCAAGTTTTGGCGAAGGGACACTGCAGTTTCGACTGAAAAATTGGCGAATGTCAGTAAACATTCGGCGAACGCCACAAATGAGGCGCAAAAGGCAGAGATTCAGGCGTCGAAGGCGGCAGAAGCGGCGAAGAGGGCAGCGGAGTCGAAAAAAAAAGCTGCAGCAGCTCTGGATACGGTCAAGGAAGTCGTTGCGATGGCCGAGATGTTGAAGAAAAAGTTTTTTGAGAATGAGAGGCTGCAAAAGGAAAAACATAAGGCTCAATTGGAAGCCGAAAGACGGTTCATTCAGGAAAAGTTAGAGAAAAAGGAGGCGGAGGTCAAAAAGGCACTCAATCGCGCTGCTGCGGCTGATAAACGTGTCGCCGAGTTGGAACGTGCCAGACAAAAGCAGAGCAAAGAGCAGGGGAATGAAGGAAGTGGCCATAGGCGAGTCAGACGCAGTGGGAGTGACAGCAGCAGTCACTATGCGCCTGCATATGAACCACGGCTACTGTTACTGCCTCTGCTTTCTTTCACACTGTTCTGTTTTGTTGCATGGTGCTAGTAGACGCTGGTGCGGTGTCAAGACCTCCCGCTAAAAATAAAATGAGAAAAAGAAAATTAAACTATTAACCGTCTTGCTTTTTTTCTGTTTTTTTTTTTTTATGTTTTTTTTTGTTTATTTTTATGTTTGTCGTTTTATCTTTTTTAGTTCTGTGCGCCCTTTGGAATTGGGATTTTTTTTTTTTTCTATTTTTGAGAGTAATTTTTTTTTTTTTTTTTTGTTGGGAGCTTGTGAAGAGAATGATCGCGGGAGAGCTGGCAAGCCCTAATGAATGTATGCATATGTGTTTATCCTGATAAAACGAATATACACTTCTTTATGATACTTTTCCTATTTTATGAATTTTGCTTTTTGGAATTAAACGCAGCGGCCGAATGTTTCCTCGTGTGTGTCGGCGTGCCGCACGTGTTTGGGCCGTTGTTTTGCGTTGTAACGATCCGCGCAATTCTTTTTTTTTTTTTTCTTTTTTTTTTTTTTTATACCTCCTCACGCACTCACGCACGGTGCGTCTGTGGAGGGAGGAACAAGCGGGAAAAGAAAAAGAAGGAAGATCGAGAGCGCTGAAGATCATAGAGAACAAAGCGGAGAAGAGGAAGAATACTTTTTTCATTTTTGATTTTGTTGAGTGTCCATCAAACATGTCAGGCAGACCGATGACGGCACTGGGGACGCTGATGTCGGCGCCCAGTGATCGGGTGAAGATGGTGGACATGCACCCAAAGGAGCCGTTATTTCTTTGTTCGTTGTACTCTGGCGTGATCAACTTGTGGAATATTGAGACCCAAGTGATGCTCAAGTCATTTGATACAGGCACGGGGCTTCCGGTGCGATGCGTGCGGTTTATTCCCCGGCTTCAGTCATTTGTCTGCGGCACGGATGACATGATGATTCGCGTCTTTAACTACAACACGATGGAGAAGACGAAGACCTTTCAGGCACACGATGATTATATCCGAGGCATTGCTGTGCATGAGCAGCTGCCTATTATTTTAACTTGCTCTGATGACATGACGGTCCGGCAGTGGGACTGGAGCAAAAACTGGGCTCACGTAAACACACACGAAGGTCACTTACATTACGTCATGGGCGTCGTGTTCAATCCGAAGGACCCTTCCACCTTCGCCACAGCCTCGCTAGACTGCACCGTAAAAGTGTGGAGCATCAACAGCCCGGTGCCAAATTTCCAACTTGAGGGACATGAAGATGGCGTGAACTGCGTTGACTATTACCCTGGCGGTGATAAGCCCTACCTGCTTAGCGGTGCCGATGATCAGACTGTGCGTTTGTGGGATTATCAGACAAAAGCCTGCCTACAAGTTTTTTCTTACCACACGGCAAATGTTACTGCAGTTCTTTTCCACCCAAGTCAACCTGTGCTGTTTACACTGGCAGAAGACATGGAGATGAAAATCATCGCCTTCGATACCCACCGCCTTCTTTTAAGTCTTGACCATTCTCGCATGAATCGGGGGTGGTCAATGGCGGCAAGGCGTTATACAAACGTTTTGGTTGTTGGTTACGACGGTGGGACAGTGGTGTACAGAGTGGGTGAGGACAAACCTGTGTACTCGATGGATTCTTCTGGAAAAATTCTTGTAGCCGTTGGAAATGAAGTGACGCGTATTGACGCAAAAACTATTCCGTCAGACGCGGCTGATGGCGATGTTCTTTCTCTCCCTACAAAGGACATGGGCGCTCTCGAGACATCGCCCTCTGCAATTTTGCACGGCCCAAGTGGACAGTTTATTGCTGTGATTGGCGAGAATGACTACACGGTTCTTTCGTCACTTTCTATGCGACCCAAAACGTACGGTACATGTCTTTCTTTTGTGTGGGGCCCCGAGAACGGCTCCTATGCTGTCCTGGAGACTTCCATGACGTTGAAAATTTACAAAAATTTTAGGGAACGTGCGACAATCAGTCTCAGTGAATCAGCGGAGAGATTGTTCAGTGGCCCGCTTCTGGGTGTTTGCACGGCATCCAGTATCACTTTCTATGACTGGACATCATTGAACCTCATTCGTCAAATCGACGAGTGTCCCAAGATGGTACAATGGAATGACGGTGGTGACTTGCTGGCCATAGTCTCTGAGACAGCCTTTTTCACGCTGCGTTTTAGCAGTGAGGCGGTAATGGAGTTCCTTGAGACGCAAGAAAGCACCCCTGAGGAGGGGCTGGAATTTGCCTTCGATGTCGTAGAGGAGGTCGGGGAGAGCGTGAAGGAGGTTCTCTGGGTTGGAGATTGTCTTTTGTTTGTTAATCAGGCGCATCGACTGAATTACTACATTGGTGGCGAGACAAACAGCATTGGGGTGCTTTCACGAAATCAGTATCTTCTTGGTTACTTGCCGAGGGAAAACCGGATTTTATGTATTGACAAGGACAAGAACATCACGAGCTATCTGTTTCGTCTGAAAGTCATTGAGTACATGGCTGCCATTGTCCGTGAGGACTTTTCGACTGCTGAGGAACTTCTTCCCTCCATTGAGATGAGTGAAAGGATGCGAATAGCGCAATTCTTGCAGGCAAAAAACCGCCTTGAAATGGCACTGGAGGTGACCACGGACGATGATCATCGCTTCGATCTGGCGGTGCAGCTGGGAAGAGTGTCCCTGGCAAACGAGATAGCGGAGAGGTCCCCGTCTATGGTTCGCTGGAAGCAGGTGGCTGACCTCGCTCTTGAGAAGGGCATGCTTGAATTGGCCGAGGGAGCTCTGCACAAATGCGGCGATAGCAATGGTCTCTTATTGCTCTATTCCTGCAGAGGTGATATGGACGCAATGTCAAAACTGGGAGACACATGTGTTGCGAATGGAAAGGCAAATGTTGCGTTCACATGCTTCCACCTCACAGGGCGTTACGCGGATAACGTGGAATTGCTGTGCCGTACAGGGAAGGTTGCGGAGGCTGCCTTTTACGCCCGCACATACGCTCACAGCAAGGTGGAAGAGGTGGTAATGAAGTGGAAGGTTGCCGTCGCCCTGTTGCCGCGCGTGCGTGAGGCCATCGCCAGCCCAACGGCGTACCCGAATCTCTTTCCAAACATGAGAACTGTCTTGCCAGCATCACCGCCGCTTTCGCAGGTTGTGGAGAGAACCCCACAACGAAGCGCAGGTGGACATTTGGATCAACAACCCGCTGGAAATAGCCCAGAGGAGGAGGGCAGCGCCGCTTCTGTTGGATCTCCCCAACCGTTTATGCCCCCTACAGTTTCCCGCGGCGACACTTCAGCATTACCTGCCGAGGTGCATGATGAAACGCCTGCCGCGCCACCGCCGTCGTTGGCCAGGGGCACCGAGGCGGGAGCAACGCCGGCTGCTCCTGCATCGACCGACGATTACGATAATGACGCCGAAGGGTGGGCATAGCCGTGGGATTTCCCATGCAATGTGGACTAAGCACACACAATGAAGGGGAAAATTTAAGGGTTTTCTATATATAAAATGTGCGGAAGAATGGGCGCGTAGTCTTGCACATTTTCGGGGGAAAAAAGGAAATGAGAAAGTTAGAAGGAAGCACACGAGACACTGATAGATATATATCCGTACGGATAGATGCCTTTTTTTGTGTCACCTAATAGGAAGAACATCAATATTAACAACAGCAAGGGAAGAAAAAAAAAGAAAAAAAAAGAGAGAAAAATCACTCTTTATTTAGTTGTTATGTGCGGATCTGTGGAGACAGAAAAGGAAGAAGGAGAGTTGTGGTGGTGGGATAGTTGATTGTTTTTTTTTTCTTGTGTGTGTTTGTATACATGCGTTGGTGCATGGTGTTTTTTTTATATTTGCCACGGTGTTTGTTCTTGTTGCTTTTTCTTTCTTTCTTCTTTGCCTTTTCTATTTGATTAGGCCCTGTGAATAGCACTTTGTGCATGTTATTTAAATTTCGGTGCGTGGCTGCGGTGACGGGCTTTTTTTGTCGAAATCTGCACCACACGACAATGCCGTATTTATTCCCGCGCCTTGCAGGTGACTGGACGTGCGCCTGCGGGTTTTCAAATTTTGCGTCCAGGGCGGTGTGCTTTCAGTGTCACAGGTCGAAGTTGGTGCTTCCTCGCGACGTTAATGAGCCACGGGCAGCGATGGAAGCGCAACAGAGCAGCTTTAGGAGGGGTGACTGGATGTGTGCCTGCGGGGCGCACAACTTTGCGTGGAGGGATCGCTGTCTGTCTTGCGAGGCACCGCGGAAGGCAAGTGATAAACAGAGACAAGGGAGCGGCCAGCGACTACTTCCCGGCGACTGGATATGTGAGAAGTGCAAAACGCATAACTTTCGCGTGCGCAATGAATGTATGCAGTGCGGCTGGAAGCCTGCCGTTGTGAATCCCGCCGGCACAACCAGCCCCCGCGCAGACAGTAGCGCCAAGCAGGCACCGTGGACTTGTTTGACGTGTCACACCGTCAACGAGAAAAAGACTACATCCTGTGAGGTTTGCGGTAGCATAAACGGAGCCGTCGAAGCTCCCTCGAGACCGGCCGCCGTGTCTGCACGGCGTGACGACTGGCACTGTGATCAGTGTGGATTTCTTAACTTTTCTTCACGGGCACGCTGCAAGAATTGCGGAACGTTATCTGCGACAGCGAGCGGTGCCACTGACCCCTCACTGTGGATTTGCGGGTGTGGATACAAGAATTTCAGGGACCGTGAGTCATGTCGCGATTGCGGGGCTTTGAAGTCGTCACAGCCGTAGGGAAATTGCGGTCGAGAACCGCCTCCTTCACATTGTCCATTCAGTACCAGAGTTGTCGCGGGTAAAAGACGCCAACACACATGCATACATTACACACGTATACCTTTATTGCTTTCTTTACTTCTCATACTTATTTTTTTGCTGTGTTTATATGTACATCTATATATATATATATATATATATATATATCATTGCCATGTGGCACGCAAATCTCTTTTTTTTCTTTTTTTATTGTTCCCAATAAAAAAACAAAAAAAAAATGTAAATTGTCAATAGTCTCCATGCCGTCGTTTTTTCCTTCTATGCCTCCCTGCGATAGAGCGGCGATGCTGACGGTTTGCGAGGCGCGACGACAGTACCTTGCCGCTCATGTCACGCAGTTATACGCCAATACCAACCCGGCCGAGCTCTGGAGCAGCATTGTGAAGTACAGAGAGCGAAACAGCACCGAGTTGCTCGATACAGTAAATTCTTACGATGAGCTACGGTTATCCTACAGTGGGTATAGGAAGGTCGTGTACAGCCTTGTTTTTCGCGTTTCGCCTGAGGAGGAAAAACAGGCGTCTGTAGAGGAGCGAGAGTCCCGCAAAAAGCTTTACTTTAACCACCCCTTTCTTTCACCGGCAACTTTCCTCGCTTTCCCACGAGCCGAGGACGGAACGATTCCCGCTGTTCCCATGTATGCCTTTGCCGCGAAGCGTCTTCTGCTATACAGAATGCGGGTGGAACTGGAGTTGGTGGCAAGAGTTTTACCGCCATCTCTTCAAGATCCCACCACGAGGGTTACCCATCGTTTGTTGTGTCCCCCGAGTTCGTCTTCGCCACTTTCAAACGGGCTTACACAGGAGGATATTGAGGCGTTTTTATACGATTTGCTTCCCAACTTGCGGCTGGTTCGCGATATGCCGCCCTGGATGCAGCCGTACTATCTTTGCCATGCCTCTAGGAAGTTTATGTTCATGTGTGACGCAAGACGCACGGGAGCGATATCTATTGAAAGCATGATGAAAAGCGATGTCTTCTCGGAACTTTTAAGGGTGTTTGAGAGTGATGCGAACGATGCCATTGTGGTCTTCACAAAAGGGTGTACAGTTGACGTGGCTGCGTCACTCGTGACTGCCGATGCGGCGGAGGATGACACGATTCCGGCCCTTGTGCTTTTCCATGAGGGAGAGGGTAATAACCAAGACGACATGTATATTGTGAAGACGTTGACAGATGGCGTAGTTTTGGAAGTCCGACGCGGCCAGTTGTACTGGAACTCTGGATCAACGGAATTTCTTCAACCAGACGTACTTTGCATGGACAACTGGTTTTCCCTGGCACTTATGGCTCGCATTTACGAGCACTTTACGAGTCTAGACATTGACGGTGATGGTGTCCTCACGGTGGATGAGCTTTCCCGCTATAGTGACGGCAGCTTCACGCGGCTGGTGATTGAGCGAGCCTTTGAGTGCCACGTTCCACACAGCGGCAAGCGACACATTATGGATTACAAGACCTACTTGGACTTTGTCATTGCGACAGAGCACGCCGCGACTCTCCCTGCGATGAAATACATTTGGAGCATACTTGATCTTGAGGAGAACAGGAAGTTTGTGACGGTTGAAACGCTGCGGTGCTTCTGCAAAGCGATTGCAAACGAACTTATTGCAAACGGCCTCATGACAGACATTTCTGCGCAGTCGATTCTTTCAGAGGTGATAGACATGATTAATCCAAAGTGGCATGAATGGGTCGAGCTGGATGATATCGTGCGTTCAGGCCATCAGGCGACGGTCCTTCCAATATTGCTGAGCTATCGCAACTTCTACGCATACGATTGCCGCGAACAGACAGCCGCCGCGGCCAATGACGAGTACGCATGAGGTGCGTAATGCATTTGTTCTGTGAGTTTTCTCCATTACGCCGTAATGGAAACAGACGCGCGAAAAAGACGAGGGATGCAGAAAAAAAGAGAGGGGCAAAAAGGAGTAAGAGACACAGCGACAAGAGGTTTACATTGGGACAAACGAGTGAAACCAATATTTGTGTTAACCATCTCTTTCTTGTTTGTTTTTTTAATTATTATTGTTGTTTTCCACTTCTAACAAAAAACCGAAAAAAAAACAAAAACAAGAAACAAAAAAAAAAATTCTTCTTCCATTTATTTCACATACACAAGGGCAGGGTGCAGGCACAGACGGACAGACACAAGCACGCGCCTCGGTACATTGAGAATGGTGAACTACCCGAAGAAGAAGACGATGTATTGCCCGGACGCGCGTTGCAAGGCGCATAAGAGCTTTAAGGTTGTGCAGTACAAGGCTGGCAAGGCACGTCTTTATGCGCGCGGCAAACGGCGTTACGACCGCAAACAGTCCGGTTATGGCGGTCAGACGAAGCCCATTTTCCACAAGAAGGCCAAGACGACAAAGAAGATTGTCCTGAAGCTCCAATGCTCCAACTGCAAGTCCATCATTCAAAACGTGCTCAAGCGCACGAAGCACTTTGAGCTGAATGACAAGAAGAAGACTGGCAACAAGGACCCCACGTGGTAGTCTCTACCACTTGTTTTCTTTTGTTGTTTTCTCTCTTTTCCTTTTTTTTTTTCTTTTTTTTTATATTTATATTTTTATTTGTATTGGGATTTTGGTTGCCATTCTTTTTGTCTCGTGTAGTGCTTTCTGTTTTTTATTTTATTTTATTTTTACTTGTGATTGCTTTTTTTTTTTCCTCCGAATTGACAGTTGCAAAACGCATTAATTTCAACCTCTAACAGCAGTCGCACGAACGTCCACGAACCCAA
>NW_001849425.1:14912-34791 GCF_000209065.1 Trypanosoma cruzi
CTGCACGAAGGAACGGCAGCCGCTGCACAGCGTCTCAGGAGTCTAGTCTTCTCTCTTACGCCCTTCGCTTGCGCCATCTTTCATTGCTCTCTGCGCAATGTTGCGAACAGTCTTGATCCTCGGTCGTGTTGCCGGCGCGAGGAGACGCAAGTTGCATGTCGGCTTACGGGGGGTGCGGGCCACGAAGCAGCATGAAAGGCTTTATAAACGTCTCCGCGAGGACGAGGCGGAGCGAGCCTTCATGCAGAAAATTCGGGAGGACCGCAATCGAAGGGAAAAAATTATCGCCAAGGCACTGCGACAAGCACTTGCCAAAAAGGAGAGGGAGGAGTCAAAGTTACTGAGGCAATATGAGGCAAACAAAGTGAAGGCCGTCGAGGAGTTGAGAAAACTGAAGGAAATGCAGGAGGCGCCTCCTGCGGTGGCTGCGCCTCAAGTTCAGAAGCCCGTCCGTGTTCCTTGCGCCAAAAAAGCAGAGCTCACAAGGGAGGAAATTCAACAACGCCGAGAGAAGGAACGCGAGGCTGAGAAAGCATTCTTTGAGATGATTGAGAAGCTACGGAAAAGGCGTGAATCGGAGATGCTTGCCGAGCAGGAGTTTGAGAAACAAATAAGAGCACGGATGGCAAGCGTTGAGAAGGAGGAAAGTGGTTTGGGTGGCAGCGAGTCTCCCGCGGTGCCAAGCGCGACGGACGTAACCGCCGACACTGTTACTGCCCAAGACGTGAATTTCGCAAGCAACCAGACGACGGAGCTTAAGGAGGTTGCTGAACAGACTGAGGATATCACACTGAAGGAAATGGAGGAGCATTCAGAACTAAATGTGGCTCTTGAGGAGCCCTCCCGTGTGGCCTCCGCCAAAGTGTCGCAGGAAAAGCAAAGACCGTCCATTGGAAAGGAAAAGAAGAAGACGCTTCAAACGAAGCAGGAGCAGCCAAAACCTCGTGAGAAACGACGTAAGAGAATAAAAGTGACCGATCACGTCCCTGCCACTCCTCAAATGACGGCTGAAAATCCTGCGGATTATGTCCCAAGTGTTCCTGATCGCGTTTACCCGCCCGTGTTTCAACAACCAACCCACGCTGTTTCGCTAACCGGTTTCAATGAGCCTCCAGTGATGTCTTCCATGGCACAGACACCGGACTTTGGGCAGAGGCATGTGCAGTCGCTACCTTCTCTTGAGTCTCCCGTAATCCCTTTGCGTCCACGGGCGTTGGACACATTTCTTCCTGTAGAACGTATGGCGCGGAGTATGCCGGTAAGTTTTCCCCACATTATTCCTGCGGTACGACAAGCTAGAGAGCGTCCAACTTCAGGTGCCGGACTACATCGTCTATAAAGGGGTACAGCTTTTGTTGTTGTTGTTGTTGTTGTTGTTGCTCAACTCGCGTTTGTGGTGAGTGCACTACCCGACATCATGACGAGCGAGCTACGGCAGGGAGGAAGGCGCTATAAATAGAGAGAGAAATAGAGGGGAAGAAAAATATTGTGTTAAAATAAAGTATATCTATCTTTATATATATTTATAAGATAAAGAAAATGACAGAAGAAATTGATGGAGTTCGAGAGAAGGAAAAAAAGAAAAAAAAGGGATATTATTTTATTTTATTTTTTTCTCTGTATTTTGGTTGTAATTTGTTTTCTGCTTCTTCACTTATTTTTATTTATTTATTTTATTTTATTTTATTTTTACATGCGTGTGCCATGTGGAGTTACTGTAGCAGAATTGGAATCTATGGAAGGACAGTTTCTGTTCGACTCTTCACTTTTTTGCTCGTGATGTTTGCAAAAAAAAAAAAAAAAAAAAAAACAACAAAAACATCTTTTTTGGCTTCTATTGCGTTGACTATTTTGTGTGTGTGTTTTAATTCACACACAATTAAAAAAAAAATGTAAAGGCACACGCAACGGAAGGAAAAAAAAAAAAAAAAAAAGAGGGAACTCCCGCAAAGGGAAGGGGTTGTAATGCTCTGATAATGGCATTCCACATCAGGGCGTACACTTTGATGGCGGCACCCTTTTTGGTTTCCGTCTCTGCCGCCTGTGCGGTGCTTTTAGCACGCGTGTTTGTGAGGAGACGCTCGAGAAATGCGGTGCTTTTGGTTTTGGAGGCGCGGGCGTACGAAATGATTGATGTTTTTTTTAAAGCCGCGAGTGGCAGCACAGACGACATGCCTGAGCGGGAGGAGGAGGGGGCATGTGTTGAGGTAAAACTAAACTGGAAAAACGCGAAGCTGCTGCGTGTTCCTGCATTATTGTTTGACGGTGGCCATTTGGACATCATGGACCTCTTCGAGGTGTACAGCGGCCTTTTGAGGAACAAAAGTTCCGATAAGCTTCTTATTTGTGACTCGTGGAATTGTTTGATAGCAATCGTGAGACATCACCTACGGCGTCATGTGAAGGAGGATAATGCCCTGTTGCTTGACGAAATGCAGGCAGAAGGACTTCTTGCCGTCTGCATTTTGCTGCGGCGGAGGTACGACATAACGAAATCGTCATTATTGTTGAACAGTTCCCCCTTGGTGGAAAGTTTTCCGGAGGGGCTTTTTCAAGTTTTTTTGAGTGCGTACCGTAAAAAAAAGTCGATCCGATTGGGACTACTTTCTTTTTTAAAACTTGTTTGGGGGTCCTGTTCCACACGACAATTGATTGGGTTAATTTGTGTCTTGTTGCTTTCGCCGGATGTTATTCTTATGGCACTTGTTGGATGGCACACAGACATGCATTGGATGCCATTGTGCGTCACCGAAATTGAGAAAGCGTTAACTCCAGAATCGGTGTCATGCGAGCACTCCTTTTTTCAATTTATGAAGGAAAATTTCTTTGGTGCAACCGGGGCGCTTGTAGCCATTGCGGTTAATTCCATTGGTCCAATTGAACTGATTTATTGCCTTCGGAACTTTGTCACTGGCTATATTTTAATGGACCTTGTCACGGCATTCCACGTCAGCGCCTACTTGGCGCTTGCGACTGCAGACTATAACCCTGACGATAACTGGTCGCTATCGCAGAGTGTTTTAAATGCACTTTGGCAAGTCTCAAGTTTGGTGATGGGTGAACTACAGAGCCAGTTGCCTTTCTTGACGCAATTGTTCTGCTGTGCCTGGGTTGTGATGCGCTTTCCTGCAGTGGCGCTGACTATTTGGTTGGGTGCTCAGTGGAATGACCTTGTGGAATTTCTCAATGAATCACTCTACTTAGAGTCTCAGTACGCCAAGCGCCATTTACTCTCACTGGATTGCTTCCCCCATCAGGAAGAAGGGGAAAGTCGTAACGAAAAGAAGGACTGTGAAGAAGGGCGCATGCTTCTTGGCGGCCAATTAAATTTTCCGTCACCCATCAGTTTGATAATGAAGGAAGGCGATTTTTTTGTGGGCAATAATAACGCCGCAGGAGGAACACGGAAGTCATTTTTTCAGCTACAGACTGTTGCTCCAGCCGGCATGCGACAACACCACGGCCTAGCCGTCCTCCTACTTGTTTTTTTGGAGTTAAAATTGATCTCGAAACCGTCTTGGAACTGCATCTTGCAGAATGCATCTTGGCCAATGGCCCCTACAGCGCTTGTGAGGCACATTTTTTACACCTTGGAAAAGGCTTTAGTATTTGAAACTAAGACAACAAACTCCCAAAGAATTCAAGGGGTGAAGGCTGTCATGCAGATCATGTTGTGTATGAGGGAAGGAATTTTTGAGGCTCGCAGCGGGTCACGATACGTTGCGGAATATCATCAGGGATTTATGTTTTTTCGGCAGAACGGCATGGAGTTAGGGGTAGTCAAAGCCTTTGTTGAGGCTCCTTATGGGAGTAGAAATGACAAGAGGGAATATTTTATTCGTGATTTTCTCCGTGGGGTATTTCGAACAACTTCTGCGATGCCACTACTTCTTACCTCAATTGCAACGCTTTGTTCTTCGAAAGCGTACCTTGAGCAAGATGCGCTGGAGCAAAGCGGCGTCATTTCGCATTTGGAGTTTATTCAACGTGCGTTTCCTCTTTTTCCCACTTTTGCCGATTTGTTTTATGAGGAGCACGGCCTTAGTGCGGCGCAGGTTGACCTGGCGCGTGTCCAGCGACAATTAACTCTAGGCGGAAGCTCGCTTGGGTGCTATCAGGTGCTGGAGGAGCTGCAGTTTGTGCAGCACAAGATTGATCGCCCCATTATGGGTCCCCCACCATTGATGGAGGGCCCGTGGAGCATTGAGTTTCACGATGTTTCGTATCGGTACAGCGAAGACAAACCTTATATATTATGGCACGTTTCGTTTAGGGTCGAGAAGGGGTCATTTCTGGGCATTACCGGGTACAGTGGAGCGGGAAAGACAACAATCTTGCGTTTGTTAAATGGGACTTATGCGCCCACTATGGGGGAAATACGAATTAACGGAATAGATATCCGCCGTTATCCTGCCCGAATGCTCCGGAGGAGAATAGCAAATGTTTGGCAGGAGGAGAGTCAACTGCAGTTATTTGATCATCTTTCTATTGCAGACAATGTGGCATTCGGAAATCTTTGGTCATGTTCTGTGACAGACATTTACGGTGCCTTGTCTGCGGCACGGGCTTTGAATTTTGTGCAGAACCGATCTTCTAACATCTTTGCACCACTGCGTGCCCAGGAGTTTAGTGGTGGGGAGGTGGAGCGCCTTTGCATTGCTCGAGCGCTCATGAGAAAAAGCTCGGAAGTGTGCGTTTGTGTTTTTGACGAGGCGACGAGTGCAGTGGATACGGAAACGGAGCGGTCGGTTTTTTGCTTTCTTGGATTGACCAGGGAAGCCAAGAGAACGCGTCAAACAACATGTGTTATTGTTTCGCATCGCCTTGCAACGTTGAAATCGGCAGATACGGTTCTTGTTCTCAACGATGGAAGAGTCGAACAGCTTGGCTGCTGGGATGAACTGTGCAAGGGCGAAGCCGATTCTTGTTTCTTACGAATGATGCGGTCACAACAGTTGCCATTGTTTGATTCATAGAGAGGGATATCCCGAGAGCGAGAAGCGTCACCTATAAGAGGGAGCCGATTGTTTTGAAATCTCTGGAGAAGAAGAAGGAAGAGAAAATATGTAGATATTTTTGACATTTCGCCTACAATAGGTGGGCTTAAGTGATTTTTTTGTTAAATTATTCACACTGTTTGTAACGACAGTGGTGATACAGAACGTTAAAATGGGGGGATGGAATTTGGGATACACTTTTGGCAGAGAGACAGTTGGTGACGCATACACTTATTGCAAAGCCAGCCACAGGAAGAATTATTCCTTTTGGAGACTGGCGGGGAGTAGGAAATGAAGGAATTTTATACATGTGGTGGAATCGTTACTTTCTGAGGAAGCAGAACGTGTTATGCTTGTGTCTGCTGGGCGAATCCACTTAGCGGTCCATTGCCGGTGCTCTGACCGTAGCATTTAGGTGCTGGGGCAGGCAGCAGCGAGAGGGTTGCTTGAGGAAGATCCACCGAAGAGTGAGATGAAATGAATTTATTCTTGCTGCTGTGCAAAAATAAAATGAAAAATAGGTGTCTGCTGAAATGCGGGTGAGCCTATCTGTGGCGCCATGACTCTTGAGGGAGAAGGCAAGGAGAGAAATAAGGCGGATGCTATGCGTAAACACTGTTGTACATGGTGTCATCCAAAGCAATACCCACATTTTTTTTTTGCTTGTGTTTTTTAAAAAATAAATTTGTTGGCTGTTATGCCAGCCATCATCGTCAAGCACGTCCGCCCTGCTGAGTGAAGACGTGAAAGAAAGCCCCGACACCCGGAGATGGCGCTGCAGTGGGAAGGCGCGAAACACAACCGCGTGACGCATCCGCCCCCGGACTGGCACGATAGCTCGATGATCCGGCGTTGCCAAGAATCAATGAAATAGCAAATCAATAAACCAGGCAATCTATAAAAAATGGAAAGAAAGTAAGAAATAAATGCCACCAGCATCGGCTTTATGCCGCGTCTGCGAGAGCTCTTGTGCCCTCTCGTCGCGCGGAGGCGCCGCTGGCAGCAGCGCCGTTCCACCTCAAAAAGGAATCCGCGCCAACTTCTTGAAGCACAATTTCCTCACTTCTCCGGTGTCCACTCCATGTTTTTCTCCAGGCGCCGGCGGAGCCGGGCAGCGGAGTAGATGCGTACTCGTCCCCTCGCACAGTTCACGCTGGCCTGATTTTAATGATGTCCGCTCGATGCCTGTGGCTGGCCGTGCGGTGGCGGGTCCGTCCGTCACTGCTGCAGCGCTGAAAACCGCATGTCGGACGTTGAACTTCTACCGGTCGTAATTCCATCGGGCTGCCGCCCGCCGTGCGAAGTGCGCTTTCTCGGCGACAGCGTGGCGCTGATGAATGGATTTGTGCGCGCCACTTTGGACACACACGGTGCGCTGTTCCTCGGTGGCATTCTCTTCTGCGCGGAGGGGGGGTTCCTGTGTGGGTTGGATGTTCTTTATGCGGAGGTTCAAACTTTGCAGTGCGTGGTTATTTAATCTCCATTTTTTTGGTGTCCTGAATTTCTTGCTGTCGGGTGTTTGTGCCGGGTGTGGGTGGTCAGCCCCGGGCACTGCCCGCCTGCCCGTCACATTGAGGGCATTGAAGGAGTGCTGTGTTCTTTGGTGCTGGCTGCGGCTCTGTTCTTGAGCGTTCTTTTGCTCTTATGCGGGATATTGGTCCTGCTATCACTTGAACCCTGAATTCACAGTAAGTGCGTTCGAGCGGGGCGGATGGAGTCAGATATTCATATTCCTGGGGATGCTTTCTAATTGTCCGGGGCGGCCTTGATTGTGGAATTGCCGGAGATGAAGTCTGAGCCCGTCTTGTTGGTCGTACGACGCTGTGCGGAAACTGCTTGAGAGTTTCTTCGGCCTGGGCCGTGCAGTCTGCGGCGGAGGTGCGATCAGTGTGCCGTTCCTTGCCCTCGTCCTTGCTCAAGTGGCGGGTGTTGGTTCCGGTGGGATTTCTGGCGGTCCCAGCTCGCCGGGGAACTTGACGTTCCACAGCGCGTGGGAGCGCGTAACGCCATCGGCGTTAGACATTTGCGTCACGACACCAGGGAGGGCGGCAAGCACGGCGCCTGCCGAGCGTCGCATCGTGGAGGTGTGAGGCCCAGCGGGAGGAGAAGGTATTTTCATGCGAATCTCTTGGCGTGCCTGCTGTGCGGCATCTAGGCCGCAGCGACCGTAGCAGCCATCCGTATTTGTGCGAAACCCCGGTGCGGAGGTGGGCCAGTGCGGCCTCTTCCCCACGAGCGAGGATGGCGTCCGTGTGCGTGGGTTCCCATTCGCCTGCTACGGTGGTGCGATGAGCCTCTGGCCTGTGCCGTCGGGCACGGATAGTACATTCGGCCACTGCGACGATGCAGGTGCTCCATTTTTCTGTGATCTGTGCGAGGTCGGACGCCTTATTGACTTATACATCACGTGTTTCGTTCTTCGACATGCCGCAGTGGCCAAAGACAAGCTGCATCCGTATGCGCGCTCCTCGGCGCTGCGGGTGACAGAAAAGGGCACGTCTACAATGTGAGCCACCACGGGATCTAGAACCGTGAGAGGAGTCGCTTTTGTAGTGCACTGAGGAGAGATTGTGAGCCTGTGAGGGTTGAAATACTGTACGGCGCACTGCCTGTCCGAGGGATGCTGCCCAATGGATTCTTGTACCAAGGTGCTGGGCGATGCTTTAGGCTCTGCGGCTGCATGGCACCGGTCCTGCGCCGGCCCTGGCAATGTTGATCCGCGTTCCATTCAGGTACAGCATCGCCGCTGCTCCAAACTTGACGCCGAGTCCCACGAAGCCGCCCGTCCATCCTTCGCGGCGTTTTCTTCTGGGTGTGGCAAAAGGCCTGTGCGTCAGATGTGGCGGGCGATCCAGCGGTCACAAGCCTGGTGCTGGACCTTGTCGGGGCCATCTGCAGCGGCACCGTCGCGGGAGGGGCGGGCAGCGAGCTTCTGTCCGAGGCGCAGGGCGCAGGGCCATGATGAAGTCGTAAGGTTTTCTGGCGGGGTGCTGCGGGTGGCGGACAATGGAGGCACTAAAACGCAGAGCATTACTACGCGCCTCGCATCGGGGAGGGGCTGCAGCTTTGCCTCCAACACGGCACACTTCATTCTACTTACTCTCGGGTTTCACGCAACTATTTTGCTCGCCTGCTACTTTGCGGGATCCGGCGTGCAGCGGGACGTCGGGAAGGCCACCCAGCAACATACTCTGACGCCGTGCGTCGCCTCCGCCTGCGGCAGCGCAATGTGCACCGGCCTCAGTGTGTCCCTCCTAGTTCCCCATGCAAAAGACAAAATCGTTGCCAGTTGGAGTGGGCGCTGATCCAATTCCTCATGGCGATTCGCCACGTGTGCTCATTCCACGAGGATGCTGGAACTTGACGTCCAGAAGAGTCGGCATGTGTTCCATAGTGACCGGGGCGTCCTCATAAGCGAGGCGCAGTGGGGCCGTGTTGCCGCTGCCAAGGAGAGTGTAACTAGTCTTTCTGGCATTTGCCGCCATGAAGTATTCTCTGGTCCACTCTGCGACGGCACTCAGGCCTTCTTTTGAGGCCGAGTTGATCGTATCTCTGTTGCCCTGCTGTGCGATGGTGGTGGGGGCGTCAGCAATGAACCCTCGGCGAATTAGGGCACGTTCGAAGGACAAGGACGACGGGACCGCAAGACGACGACGAACATGATGGGTGACGGCGCTGTTCCCTGCGGTGCGCCTCGTGTGAGGGTCCTGGAGGAGGGTGTGAGTTTGTCGATGCAAACCACAGCACTTGGGTTATTGGGGCACGATGCTGACCAGCGTGCGATGCGATTGGGAATCGACAGTCGCCGCATTTCCAAGATTACCGCGTCAGGGCCCACCGTGCCAAAGGCATTGGCGTAGTCCACAAAGTAAGCCGCCGTGCGGTGTTCTGAAGCATTGCGATGCATGGCAGCCCTGAGGTGCAGCAATTGGTCGGGGGTGGAATTTCCCGGCAAAAAGCAAGATGGCTGCAGAGCCAACTGGGACTCGATGACGTCCCGGATGCGTGCGGCGGGGGTGTGTTCCATGAGCTAGCTGGGGCAGCTGCTCAGAGTTACAGGTCGGTGGGAGTCGCGGTTGGATGCCGTTCTCTCCGGATTGGGCAGGAGTAGCACAGCCCCGCGTCGCCAATTCCGCGGGACGCTCCCTGCACGTAGGCGGCTATCGAACAGCCAGGGGACGTCACGCCTCGCCACACGGCCTAGATGGCGCAGCGCCTCTCCATGTATTCCGTCGGGTCCAGGCGCCGGTCCCAAGAGCAACAGCCGTGGGGTGCGGCCGGGCTCTGCCATACTTATTGGGTGAGGTCCATCGCATTCGTCGGGATCGGTGGCGGAGGGCGGGGCTTTGGGTGCCGTGTTGCTTTCGCCGCCTACAGCTTCATGGGGTGGCTGACCTTCAGGTGTTTACTGAGCATTGGGCCATCGAAATTCATGGCTGGCGTGCTAAAGGAACGAGGGGCTTAAGCACGGGCGTACTACCTGCCGGCTGTTGCCGTTCGTGCTCTCGAGCTCGGAGCGGAGCGTGTGCCAGCGGCTTTTGGATGCTTCGCGCAGCGCTTCCCTGCGACGGAGTTCCCGCCGCTGACCGCCTTCTGCGTGGGGTGCGGCGGCAACGGCGCGGTCCAATTCCGCCAGCCATGGAGTCCAGAATGGGGACGGCTGGTGATTCCATTCCGGGACCGTTGCCCTGGTGGCTCTCCGCGTTCCTAGTACAACGCGCTTCTCCGTGCTGCACATTTTGGTTAATTCTCGTGGGATTCTGCAGAGCCGGCTGAATACTTCGCTGGGCTTATTCCAATCCGCCTTCTTCCATGCTAATAATTTCCGGTTAGGCCCCAGCACCACGGTGGGTGTGTCGTCGTCCCCGATCGGCACATCAAGGAGAATGATGCAGTGATCGCTGCCCAGTGAGAGCCGTTCGGCCAATGGGTGACGACACAATCCTTCGAAAGGGCGGTTTCGGGTGCTGTGCTGCCCTGTCGCTCGGTGTACCTCGTGCGCTCCCCGCTGTTGACGACCTGGAGTACATTCTCAATGCACCGGCGCGCAATGGTATCGCCACGGAAGTCTGATGGGATGTTGCGGTCCCAAGCCTCCGTGTGTGCCTCGACGTCTGCGTCCATTGGCTGTGGCCCGTCCGCACAGAGCTGCCCATCCAATTCCTCCGCCGTCGTGCTCTTTGCAAAGAAGGGAAGGAAATACACTGAGAAAAACGCAATTTTCATTCCTGCTTGTGGGTGGATGGTCGCTTGCGCCAGCTCGATTCCAGCGATGGAGGCCGGTTCTGCTACTGCCTGTGGCCCCTCACGGACGAGAATGGACACACCGCCGCCACGACAGTTGCGAGCAGTCCCGTGGTGCTGGACCGCGGCGCCACGGTGAAGCAGCTGGCACTGCCCGTGCGCACAGCTCCTGCTGGCATCCACGGCTACGGGGCTCATCCCGAGGATTTTGAATGGCGAAGCGTGAACGGCAGCTCCGATGCAAAGGGTTGCTTTACCCTTTGTCTTTTCTTTACGAGTGCGGAACTTTTTCTTTAACGGCGGGGATAAACGGGGGCGCGGGGTTGGCGTTTTACTGAAGATAGGAAGGATAAGCAAATACCGGTGGACATTAACACGTATGGCAGCATTGGCTCATCTTTAGGAACGGAAAGAGGGATAAAGAAAAAAAAAATGACGGGGCGTTTTCACAGGCTTGTTTGTAACTCATTACAATTTCTTTTTTCAGAGGCCTTTTAAAAGTGGTACAACATTTTTTTTTTGCCTTTTCGAACTTGAGCGGAGTCTCTTTTTCTATTTACGGTAAAGGCGAACATTGTTGCCTCTCTCTTCACCTGTCTTCCCCACGTTTGCATAATCACGCTTTTTTTAATTATTATTCATTTATGTGTTTATTTTTTTTTTTCTGCATTTTTGTGTCGAAGTGACTTCTAGCACCAATGAAGTTCCTCAAGCCTGGCAAGGTGGTGATCGTGACGTCCGGCCGCTACGCCGGCAAGAAGGCGGTGATTGTGCAGAACACCGATTCGAAGAGCAAAGAGCGTCCCTACGGCCACTCTCTGATCGCCGGCATGAAGAAGTACCCGAAGAAGGTTGTCCGTGGCATGAGCAAGCGCACCATCCAGCGCCGCTCTCGCGTGGGCGTGTTCCTGCGTGTCGTGAATCACAAACACTTTCTGCCGACGCGGTACAACATGGACTTGTCGAGGGAGCTCCGCGGCCGCATCAACGTCTCGGATGCGTCGAAGAAGGCCAAGTCGAAGCAGCTGGTGAGGAAGTTGTTCCAGGCTCGCTACAACGCCGGCAGCAACCGCTGGTTCTTCCAGCGTCTGCGCTTCTAGGGTGCTACTGGTTCGCTGCATTTGTTTTATTTTTATTATTATTAGAAATATCTGCAGTTCTTCTCTGTTTGTGGTTTTAATTTTGCATTTGTTTGCTCTTCAGGAGTGCTGTTGAACTCTCAGTTGTGCGTTAGCGCAGATGCATACGCTTCTCTTTTCTTTCTTTTTTCTTTTTTTCCTTTTTTTTTTTTTTTGGTTTATGCACCACTTACTGTGTGCTTCATGGGAAGTAGGAGGTGAGGGAAGGATGCCCAGGCTGATGCACGCGGGGACCGCGAGAGGAGTGTTTGCGTCTTGTGCCTGTTTGTTAAGGAGAGACGTGCTCGCATCGGTCATTTTATAACGCCATCGTTTTTGAGGGGTCATCCGGCAACGGGCAATTGTGGTCCGGCGGTGAAGAGCACCGCTTTTTTTCTACGGGCGAATGCAAAAAATTGTTTTCTTCTTTTATTTCATCTGTTTTTTTGTTTGTTATTTTTTCTTTTTCCTAATCTTTTTTGCTTTTCTTTTTATCGGTTACGGAGTTTTCTTGTCGTTACTGCGGAGACTGGTGGCGGCGGTGGGGATTAGGGGGGAAGTGGGGGACAAGAAAACGTCTGCGTCTCTGCCCCTGCGGAGGATGATACATTTGCATCACGCGGTGCGGCTTCGACTTCTTGCCCAGCGGGTGAGCGCCGCTGGTGTCATTTCTCCTTCTAATTGTGGGATGTCTCTGCACGCATTGCGGCAACTGGGCGCATGCAATGTGCATGACCGCGAGCTCCTGAAACGAATCGACGAGGTGTACCGGCAGGCAGACCTTCGTTCTCGAGCCAACATGTTCCATTGCCTGGCGTGCTGCGTCCGTGAGCAGTGCTCCGTTTACAAGGGTCTGCCAGAGGCATTGCCTCCCCTAATAACGAGTATGCAGGAAAGTATACTTGGCGATGTTGATGAACTTTCCCCCACGGAGTGCATTCTGGTAATGGAGGGGGTTGTGAAGGTGACACCGTATCGTTGTGCCACCACACACTTGGCGGCTATTCTCCGTAACCGCTCAACCGCACTTGTTGCTATTGTGAGTAACCCCGTTGAGCTTAGCGGCATTGCCCGGATTGCTGTGGAGGCAATGCAGGAGGCTCAACCCCACTCCACAGAAACAGATGGAGAGCAAGGGGAGGAATACCGCCTGCGTCTTGGATGGTCACGGGAACTTCGGGAGATTAGTGAGACGATTGAATCGCGTTTAGATTCCTTTGGCAAGCAGGACCTTCTAACGCTGGTGGATGCGATTACGCTGCGAGTTACGCCAAAGATGGAGAAAACGACAGGGACGGGAGAGGATAGATTGCGGAAGTTGGGCGAATGGCCCTCTCGCGATGTCCCCGAGGAGTGTCGGTCTCTGTTGTTGCGGGTGTTGAGTAGTACAAGGCAGCGTCTTACGGTGCTTTCACCGTCACAGTTAAGTGCATGGCTGCTTCGTGTTGTGCACCTCCACCAACAGCACTACCCAATTTTCATGAGTATTGTTCAGCGGCTGGGTGAACAGCATGTACGGTCCTCCATGTCAGCTTCACAGCTATCGAGGTGTATTGATTCTCTTGGTGAGACGATAAGTATCTGTCATGAAGAAAATTTTTTGAGTCGCACAGACCTGCAGTTTGTCTCGTCTGTTGTAAATAAACTCCTGGAGACATTGGTGCATATCTTGGAGAAGGACGGCGGGTCAAGCGAAGACTGTTCGGCGTACCTTGTGCCTGCGATGTTATCGCTATCGGAGGAAGTCGTAGCTGGAAACGTGGAGATTTTGCACCCATTAATGGAGCGTTTTTTTATTATTCTATACCGGCACTTTGGGAAACTCACGCCGCGAGAGCGTGCGGACGTGGTCACCGCTGTGTTTCTCTGGGGTTTGCTGAATAAAAAACCCGAACATCAGCAGGAACGGCAGCGGGATGCTGGCGCGTTAAAAATGAGCGGCAACGATGTATGCTCTCCAGATGCGTGGTGTAAAGTCGTGTTGAACAACATGGACTCTTACAGCACGTTGGATGCGTTGCAGATTATGAACGAGGTGACATCGGCCGTGTATGCGGAGGAGGCCGGAGCCTGCGCGTACAGTCCATTGTCGGTTCGGCCTATGCTTCTGCGGCTGCATGAACGTTTGCAGGGGTCGATAGGGAATCTTGACGGGGTTCCGTCTTCCCACCTTACCCGTTACTTGACGTCCATTTCAAAATTGGGGTTGCGCCGCAAGGCGGATTATTACTGCGTGCTAAAAATTCTTCAAGGGCGTGAGCTGACAGACTTTGAAAGCCTTCGAGTGCTTGGTGTTGTTGCACGTCATCATCTGCGCGCTGTGCCGTTAATCACGGAGACTGTGCGTTGTATTCCAAGTCGAGCAGCCTCGCTGCATCCGAAACAGAAGTGCCTCGTGCTGAAGTACCTGGGACAGGTAAGGGCACAGCGCTTTGTTCAGGTGCCGCACCACCCTTCTTTGGCATTTGGAGCGTTTTTGACCCGTGAAGAGGTGGTGAAAGAGATATCGGTGCTTAGTGCCATGTTTGCATTTGTGGGCCTTGTGGAACTGCGACAATTTGAGAACCAAACAATTGTTTGTCTCCTTCAAGGCCCCCTTTCTCGGCACGATGAATTCTCTGGCATTCATTCCGCAACGTCCCTCAGTGAATTTATTGCCGCATTGTGCCGAGTCGACCGACGTCTCGTGCCCACGAAGATGATACAGGCTGTTCTCAATGTGGTCACGAGTCGGTTAGCGACGTCACGGAGCTTCTTTGTGGACATGGCGGACATTTCCTTTTGGTTGCGATTAGTGAGGGAGCGATCTTCTTTGGGGGCCTACGTGGCTGCGATGGATCGTCAGGGTGAGAGTGAAAAGGAAGGTGCGGAGTACATGACGGCGGTGTCAAATTATGTCTCCGTGGCAGCCGCCATAGCTAAGACACGTCTAATGGATATCTCTGGTTCTAATGATCTGAAAACCAACACATTTCTTTTCAACCAGATGGCGATCGGCTATCGATTGGGCGTGTCGCTGCTGCCTGAGGCCGAAGAGCGTCTATCGTGCCATCTGGACACCAAACACCTTCCACAGCTTCTCAGTGACCCGCGGCAGGTCATAAATGCCGTGACAGTTGCCCGCCAAATTCGGCATTTAAACCCGACGGTCGCAAAGGAGGTGTTTCATTTTGTTGAGAGGAATGTTGGCTCGCTGGGTGCACAGGAGGCGCTATTGCTTGGGGTAGAGATGACAGAGTCGTTGTCTGACGCGGGTGAATCAAAGGACCAGGTAGTGGAGATGATGCATAAGCTGCACGCGCTGGCGAAGCAAAGCTTGAATGATGCACGACGACTGAAGAAGTTGAGCGTGCAGGAGGTAGCACTTGGTGCTCTTTACGGTGTTGTGAAGCGCCCAGTTTCTTCCACTTCCCGTTGAAAGAAGGCTGATGGCTTTCGGAAATGAACCTTTTCACATGGCCCTTGCCTTATAAACTGCACGTTTACTTTCTTCTCTTGCAGTGATTCACTTGATTACAACATTTCAATGACATCTCCTATTTTTTTAAATTCTTTTATGGGTTTGGTTTCTGCTACCTGAAGGGGATTAATACTGTCTGGCTTCTAGCACCAATGAAGTTCCTCAAGCCTGGCAAGGTGGTGATCGTGACGTCCGGCCGCTACGCCGGCAAGAAGGCGGTGATTGTGCAGAACACCGATTCGAAGAGCAAAGAGCGTCCCTACGGCCACTCTCTGATCGCCGGCATGAAGAAGTACCCGAAGAAGGTTGTCCGTGGCATGAGCAAGCGCACCATCCAGCGCCGCTCTCGCGTGGGCGTGTTCCTGCGTGTCGTGAATCACAAACACTTTCTGCCGACGCGGTACAACATGGACTTGTCGAGGGAGCTCCGCGGCCGCATCAACGTCTCGGATGCGTCGAAGAAGGCCAAGTCGAAGCAGCTGGTGAGGAAGTTGTTCCAGGCTCGCTACAACGCCGGCAGCAACCGCTGGTTCTTCCAGCGTCTGCGCTTCTAGGGTGCTGCTTGTGTATGATTCCCCTGTGAGTTTTTGTTTTTTGATCATTTTTGATGCTCAATGGCTTCCTGGCTTTACCGGTGGCATCCACATGTGTGTTTTTTTTATCAATTTTTTTTCTCGTGATTTTTCTGTCGTCCTTCGAGTCCTGCATGCGTCACACATTCTTTTTTTTTTTTTACCTTTTATTTATCATCTCACTCTCTCTCTCTGTGTGTGTGTGTGCTCCCGGGAGGTTGCCTGAATTGGGGTGGGCAGGGTCAAATAGAAGTTTATTGCCTGACGTTGTTGGGTCACGGTTTTACGTCTTTTGTGTCCGCTGTGGGTTTTAGCGACGTTTGAGGCTGTCGTCTGGTGGCGATGGCGGAGACGATCAAATGCATTTCTGGGATGGAGCCTCAGGCCATTCTGGCCAAACAACAGTACCCCAACGGCATCTCGCAGAGCATGTTTTCCGTCTTTGACAAGTGCAAGGACAAGAAGCGCATGATTGCACCAACACTGCTGAAGGGCGTCACGATCGCCAAGCTCTGGGAGAGCATTTTTTCCAACTCATCGGACTTCCTTAAGCGATATCACGAAAGACGGAAAGAAACCGAGGTGGAGGTGGGGAAGTGGGTGTATTTAAACGAAATGGGTAGTGGATATCGCACCGTATCTCTCCTCACTGTTGTGGACATACCAAAAGTTGGGAGTGTCACACAATTGAATGAGGTTCATCGCTTTTCGTACACAATTTCGTCCAGCGGGGCTGTGCTGCTTCTGTACCATATTTCATCCCAGACCCCAAATGTCCCTGCTGGTCAATCGTTTCGCACGGAAGCCTTTTTGGAAATTACTGCTGAATCTCTCAATGGCGACTGCACTATTTGCGTCTGGGGTGGGTGTAAAAAAATGAGCATGGCGTTCGCAGCCATCCAATACATGGCGGTGCCGCGAGCCATTCGTGAAATGACAAATGGATACCGGTTGATGCTTCAAATGATTTCTGAGGATTTGTTGGGTGATGCGGTGAAGGTTGCCACCGAGGACGAAGACGCGAATGGAGACGGCCAGAAAGATGGTAAAGACGCCGAGTACGGTGGTGCTGACGGTGGGGGCGATGGCGGTTACCAGGCACCGGGTATGGTATTCCAGGGACTGATGCTGATGCTTGCAATTGTTGTCACAATTTCTATTCTTTGCTCCATATCAACATTGCGAAGTACTGCCCAAATCTCAACAATGATTTCCTCTCAGCTTGTTGATGGGGGCATGCAAGGAGGTGCCTCACGCAGTTCTTTGAGTGGCAACTTAAACTTGCACCACTCCACCGGGGTGGGGACTGCACGCGGCCCAATAACACAAGACCAGGCTCTTCGTTACGCCGCTAGAGATGCACAAATTCAGTCTCTTCGTTACCGTTGGATAGAGCAACGTGTCACCGTACAGAAACTGGAATCTACCGTTGCACGTCTGTGGTGGATGAACGTGTTGCAGTTGGTCTTCATGGTGCTTTTGTTGATGAAAACTTTCTTTTTTTGATGTTTTTGACTTTGATATAGTACGTCGATAATTATTTTTCTTCAAAAAGCGTCTCTCTTTCTTTTCTCTCTCCCTCGCGCTCTTTCTGTCTCTCTGTCTGTCTTTGTGTGTGTGTGTGTGTTTGCGTGTGCTTGCTGTAGGCTTGGCAATGGGAGAGGGGAGTTTGTGTGAGGGAGCAGTTTTTTTTCTTATAACAACTTTTTTTTTTTTACTTTTGTGTGTATGTGTGTTTTGCCGGGCTTTGCTCTGCACGGGTCCGGCATGGGAGGGAGCTTTGATCGCCATGCCTCTGTGTGGGGGAAATTACATTGAGCCGAAGCCTCTGGGTGGGCCGAATCAAACAACACTGCAGCGGCTCCTTCTTCCCGTCACTCTCTCAGCCTCCCCCACACAGAGAGACAACCCCGTGAGGTGGCGATAAATATTTTTAGGGAGAAAGAGCCAACAGGAAGGAAGAAGCCAAAAAAAAAAAAAAAAAAAAATAAAAAAGGGAGAAAACAACAAAAAAGGTTACATGACGTGGAGGCTACTGCAAAACGAAAGTTTTTTTAATATTTTCATTTGGGGCATTTTGAAGCATCCGCAATTGGATGGGGAGGGAGGAGGAAAAGAGGGTAAGAGGAATGGGGAGAAAACGAAAAAAAAAATAATTATGAGAACGGGCTTTGGCTTGCTTTTCCAGAATTGATTTTTTTGCAAGGTGTTGTTGCCGCTGCAATATGACTTATCTTCTCCATTTTATTGGTGACGGACTGGGAAAAACACTGTTGGTAGGGTCATGATGAGATTCCGTTTCAGCACAGAGGAGAGTGTTACAGGGAAGGCGAGTTTTGACAGCGCAGCAAGAAATGATACAATGCTCTTTTTGTATCCTTGTAGAATAATTAATCTCGTCTGCGCCATTTTTTTTTTTTTTTGTTGTTGATGCATTGTGGCTACGTTTCTCCGGGTCGTTTGCGTGGAGGAAACTTATGTTGCCACAGAAGGGGCCGTGGAGGGCGGGGGCGCTGGAGTTGTGGGGTGTGTGTGGAAGCTGTTACGGTCAGTGGCGAGGGCTTTTTCGCCCTGACGGTTCTGCAGCACGACAATCTTTTCACTGACGAGGTATATTTGATGTATGTGTGTTTGGAACTCGGTGGTTTTGGTTGTGATTGCAGAGTACAAGATTGAAGTTTATGGGGCGCAGGGGCTCTGTGAACTTTGGGGTACTGCAGTCAACAACATATTCCGTATTTGAATAGGGCTCGGCCGCATCTCGTTTTAGAAGTTTTTTTTTTCTCTGTTTTCTCCTTTGTATATTCCGCGTTTGTCATTGCTGTGCTATGAGTGCGCCGGAGGGCTGAATTGTGTCTTTCCCGGTGTCTGTTTGTGTGCGTGTGCATGTGATGGGATTGGTGCACCGATAGTTCAGCCTGTTTTTTTTTTTTTTTTTTTTGTGGCTTAACTTGTGGCGTTGCTACTTGGAAGTATGGCGAGGGTGAGCATTGGCGAAGTAAACGGCAATTTTTTTCTCATTGTATTTACCTACAGCCGACTGTTGGATGTGTTCTACGAACTCTCTTGAGGGGATCCATGAGGAGGAGCGACCGGGCGACGCCGCGTTGCTGTGGCCTGAGGGGATGCAGCGGCAGGCGAGAGGAGAGTGTGGGCCGTCACTTCTGCCTGTTGGAGCGGCTCCAGATGGGACGAACTACGCTCCGTACGTGGTGCAGTCAACGAGCACGTGCGCCGTGCCATTTTCGGAGATGTTGGAGTCTGCGCTTCACTCTTCTGTAGAGGCGTTGGCCACCCGTGCGGCGGAAGACGAGAGCGCTCTCATCAATGCGTGCGCACCTCCTTCCTCTTGGTGAGGCCTCCAGTCTGCGTGTTTTTACGGGTCTTCTTGGAGAACAACTGCGGCGCTTGCACTTCCCGCACGTTTAGGCCTTTTCCTTTTGTGTCCCGACAGCGGATTGGTGGCTCTGCGCGTGGCGTGGGGGACGAGTTGCCAGGAGTTGCGCGCTTTTTGTGTGATGCTTCTTTTCCTTCAGATTCAAGCGTTTCTTTTTTTTTTTGATATGTTTTGCTTTTCTGTGTACCTTTTTTTTTTTTCCTTTTTGGCGTCTGTTCATGCAGCAACAAGAAGTAAGAGACCACAGCCCTTTCGTCTCAGCCGGCTTCCTCCGGCAATTGCTTTGGGGGTATTTTTTTTCTTTTGTCTTTCTGACTTCTGCGCGGGCAGTCGGTGGATGAGGGTGGCGGTGCGTCTTCTTCGCAGGGATGAGCGCATCCCCTCGCCGGGCAGTTCGCTCCTTAACCCACGCAGCCAGCGAGCCAAGCTTCGGCAGATGATGATGACTCACGCAGCACAAGAGAAGCAGTTTGAAGAGCAGGCGTTGTTTGCAGGACTAGGAGGCGCCTCATCATTGCCACCAGTGCGTAGCAAAAAGGAGCGAACCTCAAAGGCTACTCGCCGCGTCGGACGGGACGTGGCGGAGAGAGCAAAGTGCATGACAGATAGTGAGTGGGAAAGTGTCCCTATGGACGAGAAACATGCGTTTACTAAGTACATGAGTCAAATGCTGCGCGAGCACCCAACGGAAACGACAGAGCAGCAGCGGCGTCGGTACTTTGAGACGACCATGGTGGATGCACGTGACCTGGATCCACAGAAGACCGTTCGAGACGAGTACGAGCGTATTAAACTTGGTTTGCCCGTACAGTTGAAGAATCCACAACATCCTTTGGGCGTTTCGCAGGCTGTGTACGAAGCGGCGGATGCCTCACTTTTTGACCCGACGAATGTTCATAAATTGGAAAACGCCATGACCCACATTAAGCAGGTATTTGCAGATTACGTAAATAAGAAGCGGGAGGGCGTGAGTACAGAGGCGGAGCGACGACAATTGGCGAACATGACGGCTGAACTGAATTTGGAGACGCAGAAACATCTTGCAAACACATTTAAATACGCTGAAACCCGTTTACGGCAGATTTCTTTGG
>NW_001849425.1:34891-39878 GCF_000209065.1 Trypanosoma cruzi
CCCCCCCCCCCCCCCCCCCGCGCCCCGCCTCCCCACTCACTGCCTGCCAGTCAGCCGGCTTGGGACCGTTTTTCCTCCCGCACATGTGTCTTGCATTCACCCCACGCTGGGCGGGGCGATAACAATAAAAGGGGTGGTGGGAGGGCGGGAGGGAGAGGGATGAATGAATGAGGGAGCAGGACGGTGTGGAGGTGCTGAAAACCACCTGCGTGTAATGACCGCACGCACAACTGTGTGCATCTTTGGATGCGGTGGATAATTACACGCGTACAAGCTGTGGAATACGCCATATCCAAGCACACAGACACGCACAGACAGACACCGCTCTTTCTATTTGTGTGCGCGGGGAGGGAGGGAAGTTGAGGGGCGTGCGTTTGTAGTCTCGCTTTCTTTTTTTTGGGGGGGGAGGGGGGCTCTCTCCCCGTGCGCGCACCTGAAGGAAAGCCACTGCCCTCGTTGACGAGGACTCCACCATTTTGTTGTATTCCATTCGATTCACATAATTCATGCTTTATTTTGTGTTGTGTTGCGTTGTGTTTTTGCGCCCATGTTGCGGCGCTGTGTGTCATTTTTTTTGCCCTCATGTCACTAACGCACACCGGCACTCTGACCTGCCCAAAGCACCGCCATCTCGCCAGTTGAAATAATGGGGGGAGCCAAGAAAAAAAAAAAAGAGGGAAAATCCAACGGAAGCAGCTGGCAAACGAGCAGACGGGCGCTGAGGGCAGTGATGAGACGCGTGTATAAATATAAAAAATACATTTCCGCATGAGTGTATGTGTGTGGTAAATTCGTTGCAGTTTGTAAGGCATGAAAGGGCATGGTAGAGAGAATGGAGCGAAAGAGGAATACATTCATTTTTGCTTTTGGGGAGAGGAGGGGGAGGTGGTAACGAGGTGTTAATAAGCGAAGTAGCCTTAGCTGAATTTTTTTTATGTGTGTGTGCGTTTGTAGAAGGAAAACACACCAGCGTGAGGAGGCAGCGGGTCCTTTTTTTTTTTTTTTCCTTTTTACTTTCGCTTTCCATGCTGTTATTCGCTGGTTCCCTTGTTAGCTGAGTTTAATGTAGTATGCGGGGGGTAAGTCTATGGGCAGGAAGTGTCTCTGAGCTTATTGCGGTGGGGAGAAGGTTTTTTTTCTCTTTATGCCTTCTGCCCTACAATCATCTTCTTTCCCCGTCGTAGCGAACAGGCGGTAAAAGAGGGGGGGGGGGGGTGATGCGGTAGCACGAAATTGGGAAATATTTATGGGCCTTTGATACATTTTTATTTATTTATTTCCTCTTTTGTGTGGCAGCGTTTATTGTGCCTGTGTGCTCTCTCCCGTCGCTTTTCTGTTCATTTCTCTCTTTTTTTTTTTCTCTTTGGCACACGCCGTTTCATGCCAGCTAGGCGACCACGCAGCACACACTCATGCATCGCATGCCGTACATGTCTTCAGTTTGCGGATGAGCACTTTTTGTGGCTGCCCGATGCCACGGGGGGAGGGGAGACGATTGTTTCTTCCGTACCGCTCTTGGCGTGTCGTGGATGATTGGCGAAAGGCCCGCGTGTGGGCCGGGCCGCCTGTTTTTTTTTTTCTTTTGGAGTGGAAAACGGTGCCTGCAGCAACAATGCGTGCCTGACGTTGTTTGGTTTCAGTGCGACTGGGCGTACTCGCGTGCCCCACGCCGCTGCGTCCATCTGCCGTTCCTCTTCTCGTGCTGACCTCCTGCCGTCATGCTGGCAGGGCGCTGTCTTTTGGCATTCTTCTCTTCTTGCGCACCATTTAACCTCTACCACCACATTTTCCTCCTGCACAGAGGGTGCCTTCCTCCACGTACCCTTTTTTTTTCCCCTCTCCCTCTTTTGGGGCATTCTCATTCTCGTGTTTTCATTCGACTTCTAATCCAGCACTGCCGTCTGGAGTGGCCTTTGCTGGTTTGCTGGTCGAAGAGATGTACTTTCCCTTTCGGGAGCGACGGTGAATGTGAGTCTCTGCAGCCCCCCTTCACTCAATTGCACATATGTATGACACATGTGTGTAACTATAAACAAATAAACACCTTTTTTTTTTTTTTTTTTTTGGCTGCTCTTCTTTAGAAATGTCGCTTTGTTACAATTCCCGCGGCCTGCTATTCAAATCTGTGTTTGTGCTTGTGGCAGTTTATTTTTGTTTCTTTGTGCTTTGGCCTGGGCACAATGCGAATAAGCAGGGTACACGATCGACACAAATTCATCAAGCAGCTCATGGATTGGGTGCTCAGATTAACGGTTCGCAGGGTTTTCAACTGGGTTGGAGCGGGAGGACATGTGGCCCGGGCGCTAGATTGATACATAAGTCATTGCTATCACGTTGCCGTACATTTGCCAATAGGAGAGGGTCTGTGTCTCTTGCGTTTTGCGATAGGATTCTTCGTCCTGGTCCTCCACCTTGTGGATTTTTTGTTGGGGGAAAATTCAAACAACCGCTGAGGCTGCTGGGCTTGTCCGAGTTAAAGCAACTGCGTGGGGACGGGCGTTTTGAGGCGTGTGCCTCTCGCCGGATGTACGACGGAGTGCAGAGCAACTCGACGCTTCACGCCGTCGACGTTGAGAACGGATCGAGCTTCGCGTTTGAGGTACGGCCGGCGTTGTGCCCGAGCTACCGATACGTTTCTCCGTTAGAGGCTCTGTCGATCTTGCACCATGCGAGCATCGGTCGCAACGGACACGGCATTATTGTTACTGGCGATTCAATGTTGCGGCAGTTGTTGCTCAGGCTGATGTTTTTTTTGCGTGGAGAGGAAGTGTTTGCGGAGCACGAATTTCACCGTGACGCGCTGTATGTTGTTTACGAGGATCGTGACGAGCTGATTCTTTCCTTTACCTGCGTCCATGCAGACCTGATTGAGACATACTTCCCCGGGTACCAGGGACATATGAAAAATAAAACCTCCTGTGCCCACTTTTTACAAAGTGAGCGTGTTGTTGCTATCTTCTTATATTTGTGGGATCCTCTTGTGAATGATTTTCGTGAGGATGCCTTTCGCATAAGGAGTCCACCCGTTCACTTGGCCTCCTTCATGTATTGGTGGCAGCGTGGGGAGGAACGCCTTGGTGGTCTAACCAGATATTTTCACCGCCTGAGAAGTCGAATGGTTTTTGACAAGAAGGCGTTTGGCGTACCAGCTACGAAATACGTGTTTTTCACAACGCCTAGGACGGAAGCTCTGCCTTCTTTTCTCTTTCCTGATGATCTGCGCCTGGAGAGAAACGCATTTGCATGGAAAAGCCTTCAGTCAATGGAGGAGGAGTTGGATACAGGAGGCTTTGGAACAGCGATGATGTCTTTGGTGGATTTTGCCGCCTTAGCGGATTTGCGACGTATAAGCCGAACGGATGATTTGATACATTTTATGTGCACTTGGAGGCCAAAGAGCCCACGGAAAGTGTCAAGTATGAAGACTGCTCATGTGACGTGCCAAGACCCTGTGAATTTGGCGGTGGTCCAGTGGACGCTGCATTTGCTGTGGACAGGGCTCTAGCCGCATGCTTTTCCGTGTCGTTGCCTTTTTCCTTGACTTTTATGAGGTGCGCAGGAGGTGTTAAGTTTTTGTTGCGTCTGCGAAGAGAAGCAATGGCTTTGGAAACGACCTGTTGTAATATGTACTTATTGGGACGCTTGTTTTTTTTTTGTTTTTTTTTTTTTGTGTGGGAATTTTGCGCGTGTTTTCTCATTATGGTAGGACCAGTGAAATAGTGGTGGCGCAGGTATGTGAGACTTTATTTTTCATTTTTTGAATATTTTAATCCTCCAATTGTACCCAACGGCCTCGGCGTCATGTGTTTTGAAGGCTTAGAAAAGGCAACCTTTGGGGTGTGGGATTACCCACATTATTAATAGGCTATACATGTATATATATATATATATGCATATGCATATGCATATGAGTATTTTATTTATTTCTTTATTTTGTTTGTGAACTTCTTAGCGGTAGATTAGGCTCTCCGCTCTCATAACAAACTCCCTTTTCTTCTTTTAGGAATTGGAGGACAATATTTGTTTTTGCGGCTTATTATCGCAGTTATCGTATTTCTCTCTCTCTCTCTCTCTGTGTGTGTGTGTGTGTGTGTGTGTGGATTTCTGGCTTTACGGAGTTTGTTTATTTTGTTTGTTGATGTGGATGGCCTTGCGTAATCATTCATACATGCAGCATTCCTTTTTTTTCTTAAAAAAAAAAACCCCGGGGATACCAATGTTAAGTCTTTTTTTTTTTTCTTGCGTGTCTATTGCGAGGTGCTGTCGCAAAGCAATGGAGGCGAAGTTGGAGGCTGTTGTCGCAGCTCTGCATGGACGATTTGATAAAAATGGGTCCTTCTCTCATCCATCGCATGCTTACGGTATTGCGTGGGAGTTGGTGAACGCCCTGGCTGCGACGGAGCGTCGGTGTCAGCTGCAGCGTCTCCTTTTGCTCTTCGAGGAGAATCGAGATGACTACACGGTGGGGCAAATTGTTTCCGCTGGGTCTTTGGTGCGTGCATGCGGCCTTTTGCTCGAGCACGACGTGTGGCGATGGGAGCGAGCGATGCATTCGATACTTGTGTCACACCCACCTTTTTCGAGGGATGTCGTCTCGTCCGTCTGTTTTTGCGTTGCGCAGATGGCAGTGTGCGGCGACTCCGTTGCGTTGATTGGAGTGGCTGGGGCATCGCTACAGAACACTGCTTTGGGTGAATCTTTGCCGGAGGAGGTTGCGAGTGAGCTGCTGGCGGAGTGTACCGACGTTCTTGTGAGGCGGCATCGGGAGGAAGAGGAGGAAAAGGAGGAAGGAGACACGAATGAGGGAAAGGACCCGAGAGGAAAATCTTCTTCACGCCGTGCGGCGCTGAGGGATGCGTTGATTGGGTACGCACTGGATGCGCTCTCGTGCAAACGTGGGGCTGAGGCACTGAGTTCTCTTCTTTCTTGTCGTGTGTTGATACCACTACTTCTCTCCGGCGGCCACCAGTCGCTTGAAAGCCACCAT
>NW_001849425.1:39978-46475 GCF_000209065.1 Trypanosoma cruzi
GGCGGAGCCTGCACCCCACGACACTGTTCTGCGTTAAGAGAAAGGAGGGAAATAACATCCTTACGGAGAGTATACCAGCCGCTGCCTTTGATCGAATGCGGTTTCTTGATCACGAATTCCGCTGCCTTATTGGTGCGCTAAGCCCGGTGGAGATGCTTCGCGTGCGGATAATATCAGATCGCTTTGAAAGCCGTCGCATACTCGAACCCTTTAAAAGCTTCCCGTACATCCCACACACGGAGAGCCACACGACGTACTGCGTCGATTACACTGCCGAAGCCATGGCACTTCTGACAGCAGACAACAATAACAACAACACAAACAACAGGATGATTGACGGGGATGAGAACATTCAGCGTAAGGTGACACCGTGGTGGAATGGCTTGGTGTACAATGAACTCCACCCGCGGGCACTAAAGCAAGAAAAGCGGCAACCGCTCATTGTGTTAAGTTCCTTACTCCAAAACCCTGTCAATGTCGCTGGCCTCTTCCGCTGCGGCGAAATCTTCGCAATTGAGAAGGTTGTCGTTTCAGACCAGGCCGTCTTTGCGCATCCGCATTTCGTGGCCGCCGCGCGCAGTGCTGAACTGTGGATGCCGTGGGATGCAGTAATGGCAAAGAATCTGCCGGAATATTTGGGTTCCCTGCGGCAAGACGGATACACACTTATTGGCATTGAGCAGACGGCTGGAAGCGTGTCTATCGCTTCGTATCGCTTCCCTGAGCGCGCTGCCATTCTCCTTGGCGCGGAAGGACACGGCGTGCCAGCGGAGCTGCTGCCCGTACTGGATGTGTGCGTGGAAATTCCTCAATTTGGATTGATTCGTTCGCTTAATGTACACGTCACTGGTGCCCTGGTGATGTACGAGTACACCCGTCAGCACCTTATGGAGAATAAATAGATCATGTAAAAGTAAATAAAAAAGATTTTTAATTTTTTAAAAATAAACTTGCTTTTGTGTGTGTGTGTGTGTTTATTTGTGGGTGCCTCGGTCCGTGATGTCTTCCTTAACCTTCCTTGCTGCGTGTTCTGTTTTTCCTTTATTGCGATCTCTCTAAACCGATGCGGTTTTGGTCTTTGTTTTTTATTGTTGTGTACATGCGGTGTGTGCGGGTGTGTAGTATCGCGGATGCAGGACGAGGCGGTACGGGCGGCGCTGGAGAGCGGCGTGTGGCGCGAGAAGAAGGACCCGAAATCCGGCAAGACGTACTACGTCAATGTTCAGACACGTGTCTCTGTTTGGAACCTTGCGAAGGAGCTTGCCAGGTTGCAGCAACAGCAGAAATCCACGGAGGAGATGGAGTTGAGGAAGCAGAAGAAACTGCAGAGCCTAGCCGAAGAGCGGCAGGCGCAGGCGAAAAAGTGGCAGGAGGAGGAGGAGACGCTGATGCAACGCATGGCTGAGCTGGAGCGGGAGAAGGCAAGGCTCGAGAGCGAGATCACAATCCTGCAGGGGCCGACAGAGGTGGAAGCAGCGTCTTTGCAGGAGGAGCAAAGCCGGCTACTTGATGCGAAGCAGAGCCTTGAGTTGATTGTATCGGAAGAACTGCGAAAGCGGAGGGAAAGTGCGGCGGAGTTGCAGCAGCTTCAGGCCCGTCTGGAGGCATTGCGACAGGAGCGACAGGAGGAGCTGGGAATGTTTGAGTCGCTGAGGAAACGCCTGGAGCAGCTTCGTCAGGAACATGCAGAGGCACTGGGGGATTTGCAGCGCGAGGAGGCGGTTGAGGAGTCGTTGCGGGAGGAACTTCAGCGTGAGGAGCGTCAATTAGAGGACGCCTTGCATGAGGAAGTGCGTCTCAAGGAGCTCCTGAAGATGCGGGAGGATGAAGTAGACCACATGAAGGCGGAGTTAAAGGCTGTTTGCCAGCGTAAAGCGGAGCTGCAGCAGCAACACCAGCGACTTGTGGAGGAAGTGGCCGAGAGTGCGATGGGTGCAGCTGAAGACACGCTGCAGGAGCCACCGTCATCGTCATCTCTGCTGCTTTCGCACCTGCAGCGTGAGGTGGCGAACCGAAAGAAGAGCCTGCGGCATTTAATGCAGCAGCAACGGCTTGCGAAGGAGGCGGAGTGGATGGAGGCGGAGAGCGCCGAGTTGAGACGCTTTACGGCCCTGGCAGAGCGCGAGGCCCAACGACTAGCGCAGTTTTCACGGGAGTTGAGCGATCAAGTGCGGGCGGTAACACCGTTGTTGGAGGCAGTCAAACATGACGTGCAGCAGCTGGAGGAGGAAATGGAGGAGTTGAGATAGTCACGCAACGCCTGGTGGTGCTTGACGGCCTGTCCGTTTTTTTTCCTTTTTTTCTTTTTTTACTGTTTGTGTTGGAGGGGGTTTTTCTTCCGCCATCTCCCTGTCTATCTGTCTGTGTCTTTTTCATGTGCGTTTCCGAGGGAGCGGACTCAACTTTCTCTTTCTTACAACTGCGTGTCTTCCCGTCCATGCACCCGTTATTTATTATTTTCACTTCTGTTATTTGCTTCGGGAGGTTCGGTCTCACAAGGGAAAGGGACGGGCACGAGGGAAAAACGTTTGCATCCGATTGTTGTAAGTTATCCCTTGTTTCTTTTTACCGTGTTTTTTTTATACGTTGATTTATCTTTTGTGTGTGTCGTGCTGAGAAATGCGTCGTTCGGCTTTTTCAACAGGCGTTGTGCCTGCGATTGCGGCAATTTTGTCTCCAGCAGCCCTGCAGGCTTCTCGCAGAGGTGGGCTTGTGATGCACACGCCAAAGTCGGATATTGTGTTGGGCCGCTTCAGTTTTATGGATCAGTACAACGAGTTTCGTAACCGCTCCGGTAGAGCCCCCGACTACTACGTGGAAAAGTACCGAGACACGTATTGGCGCGTGGACGAGTACATACGCCGAGCAGAGCACTACATCCAATCACAAGGATTTTTTTATCTGCCGACATTAGAGTTTCCGTGGTACAGGGGCTGCTTGCCACTCTTCTCATCGTACCAGATTCGTTTGCATTATGGTCGCCATCATCGTGGCTATGTAGAGAAGCTGAATCAGCTGATTGAGGGCACGCCGTTGTACGGATCTAACCTGGATGAGATCATCCTCCGCACACACGATGATGTGATGCTCACTGGCGTTTACAACAATGCCGCCCAGCACTACAATCACTGTTTCTTCTGGAAGTGCATTCAACCCTACGGCAGTAACATTCCTCCTGACCTGAAGGCAGCTGTTGAAAAACAGTATGGCTCCGTGGAGGAGTTTGAGAGGATCTTCACGGATGCTGCGCTGAATCTGTTTGGTAGTGGCTGGGTTTATTGGGTTTACGACACCCGTTTGGGTCAATTTGATATACTTTCACTGTCGAACGCGGGATGCCCGCTGACGAATACGCATGTTGTGCCGCTGCTGTGCGTCGATGTGTGGGAGCACACGTATTACGTGGACTATGAAAATAACCGCGCCGCATTTCTTGCCAAGTACTTTAATGTGGTGGACTGGCACTGGGCAGAGCGCCACTGGAAACGGGCGACAGGGCAGGAGTACTACGAGATGAAGTTCTGGTAGGACCTTCTTGCAGTGGAAGGAGGGAAGGAAGTAAAAAAGAGAAACCACACAAATACACCAAATAAACAACAGCAACAACCGTATATAAAAAGAGTCGTTTTGCTTCTGTTTCTCTTATTTGTGTGTGCGTGTGTTTCTTGTAAATTATATATATGTGGATATGTTTGGGGTTTTAAGAAGATGGAGAAGAGAAGGAAAAGGGTTCGTATTTGTCCGCATGCGCATCAGGGCACTGCAGCGATGGCTAGTAGATCGATGTTTTCTGATGTTATAATAGGGATGGGGGGCGGGGTAGTAGTTAGCGGAAATGTGTGCTGTTGAATTGGGAGGGGAAGGGGGGTGTATAATTTGGGTAATGTGGAGGGGATAACGAAATGCGGGGATTCAGGGATTATGGGGGGTTAATGTGGAGACGTTTTTGTACATACCTTTTTGGCGGAATGCCGTTTGTTGAAGAGTGATAGAAGGCTGCTGCTTCTGCAGGTGTTTTTTTTTTTTTTTGCTGTTGTGCATCTGCGGTACGAGTGTGGAGTGATTGTAGTGGAGAATGCAAGAGGAGCAGCCGAGTAGTGAGCGAGAGAGAGAGAGAGAGAAAGGGCGGGTGAACGTCAACGAGTTGTTCACTTCACTCCTGACAGATTGTCATGGACGAGTTTCTGGCCTGCATGTCTGCATTTGTCTTTGCTTGGGCTTTTGCGTGAAGTGATGTTTGAGTACGCAAAGCCCTCGTGGTTTTTCCCCCCTTTTTGGGTGTCACATGCTTACAGGAGGGGGGACTTCTTCGAAGTCATTTTACCACTTGCCATTGCTGCTGCTGCTTTTTTTTTTTTTAACCCTCGTGAGAGAGGGAGAGAAGGGAAAGGGAACAGATATCTCAACAGTTGAGGAGGAACACACGTAGAAACCTGGAAGAATGATGCGCCGTAGTTGTTTTTTGCTTAGTGCCGGCATGGTGGAGTACCACGAGTGGCACCTCCATGAGCCACTCCTGCAGAACTACGAGGGCTGGCGCATTCTAGACAACCCACGCTACGAGAGTAAGTCTGAAGCGTACATCTACGACTTTATTGGTAGTGTCCGCCACCTTGACCCCATCATTGACGATCCACGGCTCACACACAAACAACGCGTTTGCCGACTTTACAGGTGGGCACTTAAAGAGCTACAGATGTGGCTTGTGCAGCTGAATGCACACAAGTTTAATCTTGCCTACAAGGTAGTGCGCCGGCGATTTGAAATGTATCGCTACGTCACGGATCCTGCCATGTGTGACATGATGGTGCGTGAAACTCAGAAATACTTGCGTGAAAACGCGAATTTCTACTTTCTCCGTCGCAACAATACCTCGCCGTGGTCGACGCATACCCTTGCGAACCCCATGTTTCACCCCGACGGGTCGCAGGTGTACGACCACTGGACACACCCGGAGGTGATGTGGTATGACGACGCAAAGCTGCATCGCTGGACGGGTCATCACCCAATGTACGCCGGGGCAGGAGAGATGTCCGATCGCTTTGGAGACATGGATGTCTCGCCACATCTTCGTATTTTTACTATCGCCATCTTTGGTTGCATTTCACTGTGGTCTATTTGTAGTTTCCTTGCTGTATTTGATCGCGATGTTGACCCACACTTTGAGAAGTGGTGTGAGTCGTTTGACGACAATCTGAAGGGTGCTCTCTACGCGGCGGAGCGAAACTCACGTAGCAGGACCTCGATGTTGGGGTGGGACTGGGACCGCATCATGGGAAAAGTACAGCATCAGAGTGGCTATCATTTGTACAACGTGCAAAGATTTCAGTAAGGGATGCTAATGGATGGTGTAGAGATGGTGTGCAGTTGTATTTCTCGTTTTATTGAATGTAGTAGGAGTAGCAATGATGGTGGTGTTTGTTGTGGTGGTTGAGGGTCGGTGGGGATTTGTAGAGTGAAAGGGGCTATGGTATTGGGGGGGGGGGGGGGATTTTTTTTTTTTCTTCTTTCTTTTGGCAGTCGACATGCTTGGAAAGCGGCGGGCGGTGCAATTGTGTGTATATGTATGTCTGTGGAGGAGGGTAGCATTAGTAGTGGTATTGTTCGTAGTAGTACTAGATGTGATGTAAGGAGCGTTTTGTGTGCCCTCGGTGAAGGCATGGATGCACGGAGTTGTGCCTGTGTGTGTTTGTGTGTTTGTGGTGATTCTTTGCATGAGTTGCACCTTGGCTGATATTGTTTGTTTATTGACTGCGGTGCAATTTTTGTGGAATCGTCTTTTTTTTCTTCTTTTTATTTTTATATAATTTTATCTGCTGGTTTTTGCTGTGCGTTGGGTGCTGCGTGAGTGATTTGCGCGGAGAAGGCACCGGTCCACAAAGGAGCACGTGGCGTATTCAGGAAGGGAGTTTTGTTTTGCGTGTCGATCCGGCGCGGTTCCTCCTTGAGGGTATGGTCTCTTTGATTTCACTGTCGATGGACATGGATGACCAGAGTGCGCTCTCGCTTGTCAACGAGTTGGAGAACGCGGTGATGCGGCTGCACGACGAGAGCATCGACCGGCAGAGCAGCAACAGCACCTCCAGGGCAGAATACCAGCGACTGATGGATAGCCACACAAAACGTGCGGCGGTCATGGAGGAGTACCGGCTGATGGTGGAGCGCCGGAGGAGACAGTGCCAGCAGCAGCCCGCCCAGTGTGTGGAGGCTGCAGAGGCCGACGGTATTATTTTGAGCGAAGGCCAAATTGTGAACGAGGCGGCAGTGTCCGACAGGAAGGCGCCCAAGACGGGGGCTCATCCCGCCGGTGAAATTTCCGTGACATCTCCCACCGCCAGCATCATCGCCACTGCTGCCAGTGTGACCTCTTCTCTTCGTAGTAGTTCATTCAAATGGAAACGGCCGCGGGGCGCTTTTACTGGCAGCACGGCGAGTTCAGCGGCGAAACAGCGTGCAAAAGTAAACTCCGCGCCAAGCACCCCGCGAGGAGGCGAAAA
>NW_001849425.1:46575-55644 GCF_000209065.1 Trypanosoma cruzi
GATGACTGCAGCCTGTTGACGCCAGCCTGCTTGGAAGTCTCATGGGGCTACGGCTAACGGAATATCCGCTTGGCTCACGTAATGACAGAGTAGCAGAATCTAAAAGAAAGCGGGGGGGTTTTGTACGCGGTGTTGGCGGTCTCATGTGCGTGGAATGCGAAGAGAAGCCTGTCGTCATGCAAGGATGGCCGTCGCTGTGGCGGCGTAAAAAGTTGCAGCGGTGGATACACGAAATCGATGCCACCAGCAAAAGACGGTGCCCGCTTGGGCGTAAATTTAAATGTAGTCCAGCAGATTTGCAACGAGGTGAGGCTGTAATTAAGGGGGAAGGCATTCTTCAGAGGAACCTGATGGATGAACTGTCAATGAAGGCAGAGCAGGGCCTTTTTGTGACGCTGCTCGCCACACCTGATATTGTGAGGGGTGCCAGTGATGGGCTGCCACTTTTGGAGGGATGCTCGGCGTTGTGGTATGAGAGAGCCGTTGGGGGAAAATTCATTCACCGCCACTACTCCGACAACAACAACAACGACAACGACAACAAATGAGAACAGACAGCTCCACATGAGGTTTGTGGCACCGCAGCAGCGTGAGGCATCTGCGAAAACCACGACGTACCCTAATAAAGAGGCAAATAAACAAAAGGACGCCTCACCCGCTCATCCTTCTTTTATGAATTCTTTTTAAGCGTCTTCATCCTCGTCGTTTCTGTCATCATTCTCCAATGCCGATTAGCTGAAGAAATATGACTTTGTTTTGCTGCCACACGAAAACTCTGATGGGGCGTGAGGGGGTGGGAGTGCTTTTTTTTTGTTTTTATGCATACTTTGGGGAAAACTCCATTGGAGCCATTATTTATATCAACTTGTTTTTGTTATTCTTTTTGTAGTTTTTTTTGTTAGTAACTTTTGGAGGTGTAGTGTGCACGTAGGAGGTGTGTGTGTGGCCCGTACTCCCTTCTTTATTTTTTATTGGAAGCATAGATAAGACCCCCGAATGACGAACAGCGAGTCGACGACTACTCATAGTGAGGCTTGGGGGTCCGCTGAAAATCCGGTGAAGCATGTGCGCGCCCGCACCCACTCAACGGACATTGGAGATTCGAAGAGGACCGTGGCGTTTGGCGAGTATAGACGCTCTTGGCTGACGCCGTTCTTCGGCTCCAACGATTCGGAACCGCAGTTTTCGTGGAACGCCGTACACCCATGTAAGCTTTTTAGTCGACACGTGCATGAGTGCTTGGAGCAGCATGAAAATAACGTTGATTTTTGCCAGACGAGGGTGGCCCTCCTTCAGTCATGTTTAAATGAGTTTAATATGTAGGAAATGTAGGCGATACCAATCGGGTCAGGGGGTTTGAGGGAGGGGGTATTAAAGGGGGGAGAAATGGGGGACGGGGGGGCCGTGTGCAGAGTAAATGTAGAAGGAATTTATAGGACGGGTGAGACCACACGCACGCACAAAACGGGGTATTGCGAGGCGTAATTGAGTTGAATTGTTGTTTTTGTTTTGATGTTGTTCTTTTCGAATTGTTGCTTTTCGCTGAGGCCTGCAGGGCGGCGAACATTACATTTATTTCTTTTTCAGTGCGTGCTCTTTTTGGCCGGATAAACCGCATATTATTGTCTCCCTCGTCTCCGTTACAAATGGATACAACATGTGTGCATGCATGCATGCATTCACATGTACTTGTTTCACCTCCTTTTTTTTTTGTTTCTTTCTTTTTTTTTCTTTTGGCTGGGGATTTTTATTTTATCCCACGTGGTGGGTGGTGGGGTGTTTGTGTGCACACACGAACATACACACACAAAAACAAAAACAAAGGAGGAGGCACCACTCACTCTCTGCTGGTGGGTGGCGCGGGAAGATGCAACCTGTCCACACGGTCAGGACGTCTGACGAGAATGACACCTATGTTCTTGACGGTTGCGTCTGCAACGATGGCTCCTCATTGTGTCTTTCCGTTTCCGACCACACAATCCGATGCTACGACACCCACACCGCGACTTTTCTCTTTACTCTCACGGGGCACACATGCGCCATCAAAGACGTGACGACACCAGCATCCCAGGCAACGGTCCTGTACTCCTCGCAGGAGGATACAGGGGTTATGATTTCGGACATGCGGCAGGTGAATCCTGCGCACTTCCTGAGCGAGTTCTGCGGGACAGGGGCGACGGGTGGCACAGTCGGCGTGACCCCCAATGGCCGCTTTCTTGGTGTTGCCGTGAATGGCGACACACACATCGTGGACACGCGCATGTGGCATACGACGCATGTCATAGCAAATATGCACTTGGACGAAATTACTCGACTCCGTTTTCTCGATGACACGGTGTACTGCTCGGCGGGGGAGGATCAGATGATCAACTTCATTGACTCCGCCTCTGAAGTTGCAGAGAACGACATGCTTCTGCAGGCGATTTCCTGTGGGGAGGTTGTGACGAAGATGACGGCGTTTTCGCATCTTGGCGTCTTGGGGCTCGTTGGCTCCTGCGAGAATGCATACCTCTTCCCCTTTGACTTGCAGGAGAAGGAGGTGCGCTACCCGCGCCCCGACCAGGCAACATATCTTGTGGAAATGTGCGTTCTCGCTGGGCAACCGTACCTAGTACGTGGGGTGCGAGACGACGACGGGAATGTCGGGCCGCTTTCTCTCATGAATTGGGCCACCCGTGATGTGACGCAGCTGGCGCCTGTGCACCGAGAGACCTGCCGTATGGCCATTGGCGTCGGTGATTGTCTCGTCACCGGCGGTGAGGACGGTTTGGTGGCATTCTGGCACACAAATGACACGGCGGGTGCCGTGACCGCGACGACGCTTACGGATGCTGCTGCGTTAGGGCGGGGGGTGATGAAATCACGCCATCACGTGACGAGACCGCTGCGGTCAATGCCGTACGCAAAATAAGGCGATTAAACAACGGTGAGGGGCGGGGAGGGGTCTACTCGTCTACTCCTCAATGCTAAGAACTAATTCCAGTAAGACCGAAGAAAAAGAGCACACGCACAAACACACACACACTTGCAGGGAAAATACATCTGTGATTTCGAAAGAACTGGGCATTTTAAGCCTGCTGTGTTTGGGCTTTAACGATGGATTGGCCGACCCGCATGTTTACCACAGCGTTTATTTGAGCATTATTTCCAGTGTTTTTTTTTTAATGTTATGATTTTTATATGTGAGAGATTCTCTCTGTTGTTTGTTGCTCTGCTTTCATTCATTAGACTGCGTTGATGTTGTGTTTTCTTTTTGTTTCTTTTAACTTTTTCATTCTTTTTTTTTTGAACACACATAAATAACATACATACATGCATTGTGTGCACGCAGAGTTCAACAATATCCGCCGCAGGATCACCAGTATCATACAAGTAGTGCGAGCGAAACATGAGCTTGTCGGTGTCCCCCCCAGCGAACGGGAATGGGGCAGATGTAAATGAGTCACTTCCAAGCCATGCACCGGCAATGGGTGAAACTTCCGCGGACGACGCATCGCCAAGACCACGGGAGGAAAAACAGCAGCAACAGGATGAGAGTACAGCGCAGGATGACGCAAGGGGCACGGCGACGCCGATACATTCCGCCATGAAAGGAAAGAGCGGACGGGACCGCAGTACCGACATGAAACCACGCTTCAACCCCGAGGTATCTGTGATTGAGACACCCAGCTACTTTCTTGTGATGAACAACGAGGAGAGCGGGGACGAGGCTGAGGAGCTTGCTGTATTCAACCGCCTTTACGAGGAGGCAAAGTCGCGGCTTGAGCGCTCCAAGGCCGCAGCGACGGCAGGCAAAGATGGTGAGGTTGAGGACCCCGAAGCGAAGGAGTGCACATTCTCTCCTGTGGTATCAGATTACGCCAAGCAACTGGGGAAGTACACGAAGTTTGCAGAGTTCTTACAAACTCAAGAGGAACGCCGTAAAGTGAGCGCCATGCATTTTGAGAAGAAAAAGGAAAGGGTGTTGGGAGAAGATTGCGTGCCCCTCTTTGAGGACATGCCGCGGAAACACAGTTTACGTATCATTTCTTACTTGGAAAAGGAACGTAATTACAAGGGCCCCATAAAAGGATGGCGTGAGCGTTTTCGTGCGTACATGAATAAGCTGCAGGAGCAGGACCGGGAGTTGAATCCGAACAAACCCAAAACCAATGCAAGTACACCGTCCGTGCACAGTGGTATTACTCGTGACGACGCCGTGTTTGATCGACTCTACGATGAGGCTCGTGTGCGGGCGGTGTCGCAGCGCGTTGTGGCGATGACGCAACTGGAGAGGGAGTCCCGGGAACTTTACCGCCCCAAGACAAATGAGTCCGAGTATAGGGGTAGCGATGGCCACAGCAGTCAAGTTTCCCCCTCCAAGGGGAGAAGCAACAGCCGCTGCAGCAGCAGCAGCCAACGCCTCTCTAGTCGCGGTGGTCATCTGGCTTCTGTCAACAGCGATTCCATGAGCAGCGTTTTTGAGGAACTTTACGCCATGGGCGAGGAATACCGTCGTCGCCGGGAAATACGTGCAATGGAGGCCATCGAGAATCAGGAGGAGTTTACGTTTAAGCCGGCGACAAACCCTGAGAGCAGCAAGATCATCATGGAGCGTGCCATCGCCCGCGCCAAGGGAGAGCTGCCGGAGCGCGCTGCGAGGAAACAGCGTCTCGACGCTGCGGATGAAAATGACGGGAATGAGACAAACGCACGGGAGCGGAAACGCAACATTAGGTTCAACCCCGACATTTTCTGTTCACGTTTGCAGCGAAAAGAATTCGAGCGACTGAAGCGACTTGCCGAGCTCCGGCACCAGTTGCGAATGGATGAGGCGTCAGAGTGCACATTTCGTCCAAGCATCTCCCGCAACAGCCAAATAATGGCAATGCAGAAGGGGTACGGCCAGATTACATTTGCCCCGTCCTTGCACTCTTCCCCACGGCATTCTCGCCAGCACACGGCGGGAAGTGGGGAGGGTGGCCAGGAACATCATGACGCTCGTAATGGTGACGGCGACGACGACAATGCCTTCCAGCGAGATGTCTACCGCCACCACCAACAACGCAGACAAGAGATGGCTGGCCGTGGTAACAGCAAGGGGAATGCGGACGACAGTGTCAGGAGGAGCAGCAGCGGCAGCAGTGGCGGCGGCGGCGTGAACGAGCCGGCCGGACGCTTATTTGATGCCGAGGAGGTGACCGAAGGTTACATCTCTGCACTTTCGTCGGAGATTCAGGGCGTTCTGTCACAGTGGACGGAGGCAGCGGAGCGTGCAAAGGCCGCCATCTGAGAGGCTGAAGAGGGGGAAAGAACGCATGGAAAGGCAGAAAACGAAAAGAGCAAACAAACAAAAAAAATAGGCATCCAATGAATGGATGGAAAAAGAATAAAGAGATGATTTTCTTTTTCCAAAAATATATATAAAACAAAAACAGACAAAAAGAAGGTTTGAATTGTAGGAGGAGGGAAAAGGACGAGGAGGAGACATCATTGGTTGCCACTAGTACGATTGTTTTGTCGCCATGTAACATGCCTATGTTGGACGATTTCATGATATTTATGTTTGTATACCAGTTATTTCACTGTACTCATTGGACGTTGTAATTTCTCTCTCTCTCTCTCTCTCTGTGTGTGTGTGTGTGTGTGTGCGGGTGTCACATTGGCAGTGGAAGATGTCACGTTTTTAATTAAAAAAGTCTCCATTTATTTATTGATTTATATTTTATTTTTCCACTTATTATTATTATTATTATTATCGACTGTATTCATGAATAATTCTCTACCAAGATGTCTAGGAGGCGAGAATGCTGACTTTTTTTTTTTTTCAAAATTTTGAGTAGAGTAACGATATTTGTTCTGTACGTGCACATATACCTGTAAGCCTCTTTCTGTGTGTATGTATGCATGTGGGGGGGGCTGTTTTTTTTTTTTTTTTTTTATCGGGGACGACACCCCCTTCCCCCCCCACAAAAAAAAAAAAAAAAGAAGTGATAAGGGGAAAGAGAAGTAAATTTTTCTTTTTTCTTTGCTTGTTTGTGTGCTTTTCTTTTTCTTCTTTTTTGCGTCCGTGTTTGTGGGGTGGGAGGAAGTTAAATACGCGGAATAAAAGCAAGGAAGGTAACAGGAGGAGTATGCAAGGAAAAACAAAAGCAGGAGACACGGGGGGAGAACGAAGAGGAGAGGGGAGAAATATGAGTGGTGAAGAAGACTGGCGGCTTCGCGTGGACATGCCGTGGGCTGTGGCGTGCGTTGGTGCTCTTCTTGTGGCACTCGGTGTGCACTACAAGGCACTCTGCGAGGACCGCACCGATTTGTCGCTGCCGGAGCTCAGAGCTTCCATGGAGGCGAAGTGCCGTTTGTTGGGCGACGTCTTTGAGCGCCCCGTGATGGAGCCGTTCCTTCATCCTGTGCCCTCACAGTTTGGCGTGGCGGTGTGGGTCGAGCGGGAGCAGTGGGCATCGCCGGTGCACGAGGCACTTGATCGCATCGAAGAGGCCATTGGCCGGGGCTCATACAAGGCTGATGCCGCGGGATCAGGGGCTCGTAGGCTGCGGCTCATTCAGCGCATAGTGCGCGTGGCCACAAGCAGGCCGCATAGTGGCACGCAGGATGACAGTCTCTCTCTTGTTTCGGTCGCAACGGCCCAACAGCTGGGCTTGGGGTTGGCCCAGCACGTATGCACGGTGGATTTACGTGGTGAGGTAATAATGCACGGCATCAGCTTCTTCCGCCGAGCTTCATCGTCTGCTGGTGACTCGCGGGTGCAATGTTTCTCCTTTGATGAGAGGCAGGCGTATTGCACCATTCCGGAGGACGTGTCTTCGACTTGGTTGTCGCGGGAGGTGCCTGCCGCTGTTGCTACTTTGATGTCCCGTTGGCTGCAACTTGATAGTTTTCGTGACGCAAGCACCGTACGGCGCTGGGCGTTGGAGCGTGAGGCGCAGAGCTGCAAATACGCCCTGCGCGCCCTGCAGCAGCTGGAGCTCTCCGTGAATGCCCATCCCGAAATGCCGGCGCCGTTGGATGTGGCTGAGACGATCGACCGATTGCAGTCTTTGATTGACGCTGGGGAGCTCATACAATTTGCACGGGCCGCCGACGATCTCCAGTTCCACCCGCTCCTCCTGCCCCAACTGTACATCCCATGGGATCAGGCGCTTGTAATTCATTTCTCTATCCTGCTGCCTGTGATGATGACGGGAATTCTCGGAGTGCGCATTACCGTCGCAGCCCGAAGGCGGCAGCGCGCAGTCGCAAAACTACAAGAAGCGACGGAGGCGAAGAAGAACGACTGAGCAAAGGGCGCATCAAAGAGAGGAGGATGATGTGCTCCTTTTTTCCCTCTACATGATTGTGCGTCTGCCTTCTCTGTATGTAACCGTTCCCTTGGGCCTTGCGATGTTCATGAGTCTTTTTCCTCCGTCTTTCAGCCGCCTGGGCGTAAACACATTACATTGCATTTGGTGCCTGACTGCATGCCATTCATTTCCTTGCATTTCTTTTTTTCTCCTTTCTTCTTCTTGTTAATGAGCAGCGCACCGTGCGCATTATCTCTATTTTTTCTTTGTTTGCATGGTCAAGGAATTGCAGGCGTCGACCGAGACGGAGAACGGCCGATCGGCCCCCGGAAACACGGATGAGGCCGGCACGGACATCATCACACAGCAGCTTGCACGTGCGCGTCTATGCAGCCACAACAAAACAAACAACAACAGCAACAGCAACAACAGCAACACCCCGACCAAACAAAACCCCAGCGCCGGTACCAGCGCCGCTAACAACAACAACAACAACGGTGAGGGAGGAACTGGCAAATTTGCCTTTGGGAATTTCTACAACGTCAGTATTGACGGCGACGACGGTGACAGAGATTTCCTCAAGTGCGCGGAGATGATTGCAAACATCATTCTTTCGCGGCAGTCATATAAGAGTTTTGACAAGGGTGAGATGGAGGGTTTTTTTGGATCGGATGCCACGGACTTCATCGTGCAGATAGACGTCCAGCAGGCGGGGGAGGAGAGTGTTCTGAGCTTTGATGGCGGCATTTTCCGTTTTAAAGGCATGAGGACTAAAATCGTCCCATGGGAGACATATGTACGTGATGTTAAGGCGGTATTTAGCGCCATTGAATCGGGTCCTTGCCTTTCTACAGCGAGGACACGTCTTACCACAATTGCCGAGAAGTCACGCCTTTACTCTCTTCTTAATGGTGGGGTGAATTTGAGTTGTAGCAAAAAGACGTTCGGGGGTGGAATATATTCCATCTGTGCCCGCGTGGACAACGCTTTGCACCTACCGACCTCCGTGACGGCCCAAAATTTGCTGGATTTCATCATTACAACAGCGCTGGAACAGCCACGCACGCCGCTGTTTTATGACGAAAAGGGGAAGGCTGTGCATCTCATGGAATACCTGGAGAGCCACGGTGTGACGGATCCACGTGAACTGACCGTTCATGGGCTTGGGATGCAGCCGCCGCACCACAGAAATAAGTTCCAGTACTACAACGTGCTTGATACAAACCTCAATCCCTCTGGAAAATTTGGCGCACACCTACTGCAGGCTGTCTTCTCTACAAATGGACCGAAGGAGGGAGATCTTTTTGGTGCCCTTATCCGTCCAGAGTTGGAGAAACGGGAGTTTAAGGACCGACAGGTGGTGGCGACGGAGATACTCCTCTCTTTTTATGGACAAAATGCCGAGGAATTACAGAGACTTGCGGCGTGGGTGCGGCGACAGGGTTTTAACTCATTTGAGATGAACATGTGGACATTATGTATCCCACGCTCCGCACCACTGCGTGGGCCCAATGAGCAGCCCGTGACATGCGTTACTTTTGGAGACCAGTTGCGCCATATCTTTTACCCCATGTTTATGGCAACTCTTTACCCCACGGATCCCGCATGGGCGGATGTGGCAGCATTATTACGCAAGACCGGTGCGATCAGCATTTCCCCAGAACGCATTTGCCACGCTGAAAACCTTTTGACAGATGCTCTGGACCCGGATGAGATAAAATATGAAGACGTTGTCAATGATCACTGCTTCTTTTAACACATTTGGGCAAATTTGGTCTCACTAAATGCC
>NW_001849425.1:55744-80609 GCF_000209065.1 Trypanosoma cruzi
ACGTCACGTCGCTAGAGAAGAGTTGGATCATGCAGTATCTTTTCATGTATTGCCGTATTGGAGTCGTTATGTCGCCGTTACGAGACAATACACTCAGCATGTCTTACTTTGATCATCCCTTTGTGCGTTACTTTGCGCAAGGATTGTTGGTGTCTATATCAACATCGGACCCTTTGTACTTCCACCACTCTACCAGTCCCTTACTGGAGGAGTATGCCACACTGATGAAACTGCATTCACTTTTACCAATGGACGTACGGGAACTGGCACGTAACAGCGTCATCAACAGTAACTTTCCGTTGGAGATGAAACGGAAATGGTTGGGGGATGACTTTCAGCTTATCATGAACCGTGGAAATGACATTCGGCGTTCTGGTGTATGTGACGCTCGCTTAGACTTTTGCACTGGGTGCCTCATACACGAGGAGACCGTGCTGAACCTTGTTCTTTCTCAGGTCTGCAAAAAGGGTGAGCAACCCCTGTCACTGTCTTTTCTTTCCACGAGAAACCCAACAAGAATACCAACGGGAGCGACGCAGCAGTTGCGTGATGCCCGGCGTGCCAATTACACCGATTGGCGCATTATGTACCCGCGAATTGACATTTTTAGGAACGATACTCAGGTCCCCGCCACCGACGCAGTGGAGTTGCTTTGCGATGTCATCTCCCTCCGTAAAAAGTACATCAACTTTCACGTTCGGGAGGTGGATGTGAATGTGGAGGATGTCTTCACCGACTCCAAGTTTGATGAATCCAAGTGGGAGTACAACAGTTACTACGGCGTGTTTTTGCTTTTCCGCATTGGCAAGTCTCCACCGTGGCCGAGTTTTATTCCCCCTGTGCGGGAGTTTATTCGCGATGTGGCAACTGTGCGGGAGGCGGTCATGAGCCACAGAGGCCTGCAGCACCTCGCTGAGCAGCGACTACATCTGCTCGAGCGGAAGTTCCTGCTGCATCTTTCGCTCAATGTTTCCAAGGAGGCGGGGGCGAAGGAGGAGAAGGAGTGGAACAACCGCGACTTTTTCACCGCCCACAAAGTTGACACAAATGTACAAACCGCAGCCGGCATGAATGCCCGAACACTTTTGGAGTTTTTTGTTGAAAAGGCCCTCCACCATGGCCACGATGTGGTCTTTGAGGAGGATAATCAGCCGGTAACACTGCGGCAGATGCTTGAGCGGTACCAGATTAATGCCACACGTATTACGGTCGACGAGTTGAATCACCTTATCAACTCCAATTCGCATATTCGAACGATATTTCTGGAGGTGGACAATTTGATGAAAGGGCGATACTTTGCGGAGCTGACCAAACGTACCCTGGAATTGTACCAGGAGGATGCCTTTAGTTTTTCAGAGAATCGTCTTGTTATTAGAGGAGAGTCTAAGGATGAGTGGTGGAAGTTGGCGCAATGGTTCGACCGCTACGGAATGGCAAGCTCACAGAATCGGTGGATGATTAATTTGCCACGACAATACCGCCGCCTGCGGCAAGAGGGAGCGGTACGGAACTTTGGCGAATACATCGATAACATTTTTCAGCCCCTCTGGGAGATCAGTTTGCACCCGGCAGAGGACACCAAACTTCACTACTTTCTCACACATGTGTCAGGGATGGATTGCGTGGGGGATGAGTCTAAAATTGATCTTCCACTCACCGCGACATATCCACACGATTGGGACAGTGACCTTAACCCACCATATAACTTGTATCTTTACTATTACTGGGCAAACATCACCACATTGAATGAATTTCGCGCCTCTCGCGGCTTAGGAACCTTTTCTTTTCGGCCGCAGTGTGGCGAGTCGGGCGGCGTGGAACATCTCATTGGCGGGTTTCTTCTCGCGGACGGTATCAACCACGGCGTTACACTCAGTCAAAATCCTGTTCTCGAGTATATGTATTACATTACCCAGCTAGGCGTGGCAATGTCACCGCTGAGTAACACTGCAGCGGCTTCAGCATATCTGTCGAATCCATTTCCCTTGTTTTTTCACCGTGGTCTTAACGTTAGTCTTGCGACCAACGAGCCACTTTACTTTCATTTTACTCGGGAACCGTTGATTGAGGAGTATTCCATTGCCGCAAAACTTTGGCAGTTTGAATTCAATGATCTCTCTGAGATTGCACGGAACAGCGTTACACAGAGCGGATTCCCTCCCGCATGGAAGGAAAATGCCCTGGGGAAGTTGTACTATTTGAACTCGGCTCTCGGTAATGATGTGCGAAAGAGCCGCGTCTCGGATATCCGTGTTGCGTATCGATATGAGGCATATCAATCGGAGCTTAACTTTCTTTCCGGGCAGCTTTCTGGGGGAAGGCAAATGCCGCGGGCGATGCGTCTGCTGGAAGAGGAAATTGCCATTTACGAGGAGGTCATGCGGACCAAAGTGGTGATGCCAGCCGCAGGAGACGAGGACGACGGAAGGGAGGAGATACGCAGCCCAGCGGTACGTGCAGTGCGGATAAAGGCGGAGTTGGATGCGTTGGAACGCGACATGCAGCGGATGAAGGTTCTTGCCATGCAGATGGGGAGCGAGAACCGGGGCATCGTGGAGGCTTTTCACCGCATCCGTGCGAGGCTAAAAACCGAGGGACTCACAGTGATGGGAAATCTCAATGACTGCTTTGCACCACTGGACACAAATGGCGCTGCATCCGAAACCATCAATCGGGTCTCGGAGAATTTCGTTAAGGAGGCCGCCTAAAGACAGCTGCTTCTTTTTGCCAGTGTTGTTGTTGTTGTGGTGGTGGTGGTGGCGACTTAAGCTCATGAGTGCTGATCGTGTGGAGAATTTTTTGCCTTTTTTCTCTCTCTTTGGATGTAAAAAAGAAAAAAGAAAGTTGAGGTGAAAATAAACGAAAAGAAGAAATGAGACAACGAATGAAGGGAGGGGGGGAGAGCTATGATTTTTTTTTTTTCTTTTGCGTACCCGTAAGTTGGCACGGATGTACTCTTTCACCCACGATGAGGAACGAAGCAAATTTGTCTGCGGGGGCATGGTGGGGGGAAATGAAAAAAAATTGATCCACTCTTTTTTTTTTCCTTGCACTGCTGTGGTGGTGAGTGCAGGGGTTCCGTTTGTTTATTTTGACATGTATTATCTTCTCTTTCACCACCTCATTTTTTAAGCGATTTTTTACATCCTATTGACGCGGTTATTTTTTGCCGTTCCTTCATTTATACACTTCAATACCTGGCAGCAATGGAAATGAGGGCGATCATGGGGGATTTGCTCACTGGGTGGTCTGTGAGCGGTAAGAGACCCGGGATGCTCAACAACACCGGGAATTCTTCTTCTGTGTGTAGCAGGCAAGAAACAAATTTTTTTGGATCCAACACGGCGACGAGCGCGGGGGCAACTTTAGGACGAACACGAACTTACGGTTGGCATCCCTCTCGCACATCGTCTGGTGGGAGTCGCGAGGTAGGCACTGATGATGTGGGCTCTCGCCGTGGCGAAGTGACAAGGCGCCTTCATAAGGAAAAACGCATTATGCAGCTGTATTCGCCTTATTTTATCCCCGCGAGGCGACGAGTAGTGCGAAAGAGACCAGGGAGCAGTCGCCCTGCCACTGCGACAAAATGCGGCTTAGGTCGTTTATGTAACGGTTCCGCGGTAGCTTCGCGCAGGTCTCCTAGTGGTGCCCGCAGGCAACCATCTCCAACTCCTCTACCATTTGCTCACGGTTTGGTGAAGAGTGGGGAAGTTGTTTCAAGATCCGTGTCCCCGCCTCACAAGGCGTCTGCCCGCGCATCACGCTCGCCTGGTGGGGCTTTCTTTGAAAAGCTTTTTCACGCGTCCCATTCTTTTTGTGGGAAGGATGCCGTTCTTCTAGAAGCGCGGCCTGCATCTGGCAATGGAACCATCAATTCTGCGTGTGACTACGATGCGCGAGACTGCAACGTGCACGGTGACGACACCACACCCCACCCGCTATTAGGTGAAACCCGGTCGAGTAGCTTTTCTTCCTGTAATCCTGGGCGTTTTGGTGAGAGTCCCGTTGGTAATAAGGCACTTTTTCGGCGCTATTTGATGGAGTGGGAAGCTGCCTGCGTGATGGAGGCGAGCGCATCTGAGAGGCGTCTTGTTGTGTCGAAGAAGATTCGGCAATTGAGGAAACAGATTGATGAAGCTAATAGTGCTCTTGCAGCCACCAGGGTGCGTCAGTTTTCGCTTCGGGAGCAGGTGCGATCGTTCACAGCTCTTCAGCTGGAGGTTAATCGACAGGAAAGGAAATGTAGGGAACTGCAGCGTCTGGCACAGTTGGCGAGGAAACGTATCAACGCTGCTGAATCGTTGCAGGAAAAAAAAGGCTTTCTGTTTGTTGCGGCAACTGCGCGGTGTGGTGATGGCGTGGATAGGCCATTCTCTTTGGTAAACCTTACCCATCAGAAGAGTTTACTTCAACGAGAGCGAGCTGCACTTAAGGAGGCGATTCGTGCGGCTTCTGTGGAATCGGCTGAGAAGCCGGCCCGCAGTACTCGCAATTTTCGCGTCTTATCACTAGTGCGAGACGCAGAGCGGCGGAGGCTGGAGAGTCATATCGCAATCCTGAAGGCGAGGGAACGACAACTGAGGATGCGAGTGAAGCGGTCGGTTCTGCGCGCAAGGAGTATCGTGAAACGCATTGAAGAGCTTCAAGCAACGATGGATGAGCCAAACGCGTTGTGCTGCTCTGATGAATTGGAATTTTCTGAAAGTTCGTTTTTATTACAAACCCCGAGAGACGGAAGTGACGCGGATAAACCCATCGGGAGGTGCTTTGTCACGGAGTGTCTTTTCTGACGGATTATTATTATTATTATTATTATTATTATTGTTATTTATACTTACGCTGGAAGACCGGATGAGTAGTATCATATGTAATTCTGTCTCCAGATATCTATGTATGCATTTTGGTGCTTCTGTCTACTTTTTTTTTTTTTTTCCTCACACACACTCTGTGTGCGTGTGCTTGTTATGTAGTTACAGTACGGGATCTGTTTCCTTTGGGTCTTATTTCTCATACCAGAGTCTCTGTGAGGCCTCAATTATTATTATTATTTTGGTTTTTTCTGTTTCCAATCATTTTTATAATTTCATGTTTTTTATTTTCTCTTTATTTATGTACAAGGCTGTTTACGGGGTGCTCTTTGAAGGGGGCCTTTATTTCTTAGGAATGCGAGCGGACACGACGCAGGCTTTTCTCCCTTCTGGGGAAAAGCTGTATTCCTTTCCCGAGCGAGTTGTGAAGGAGGTGAGGGGCATTGCACTAGCCGTCATTCGGTGTTTGTTTTGTCCTATTCTCAGGCGGTATTTGGCTGGCATGCACAGAAGGAGGGTTCTTCAGTTAAGGCGGGGCAGTGGGGAACTGGAGGCGAAGATGTTGCATGCACTGGAGCAGCTTTCTGCCCCTGCGCAAGTTGCCCATGCAGTGGAAATGGGTACAGAGCTGGCGCGGGTCTCATGGGTCATGAAGCAGGTCGCTGCTTCAGCAGACTACCGTGTGTTTACCCAACGTGAGTTTGTTCAGTACCTTGGGGAGCCTGGCAATGCTGTGGTTGTGTTGCTTGTTGGCAGTGTGACGAGGCGAGTAAGGATGGCAAGAGTGCGGGGTAAGTCCGTGCTCGAGAAGACAATTTTCCGTTCTTTCACTGCGCCCGGCTCCGTGGTGCAGGGCGATGAGACATCTCAAGTCAGTCGGGCGTCTTCTGCTCTCAGCTTGCGCCGCAGCAGCGTCTCCAACGTCTATTCAGAGAAACCATCACAGTGCACTGTGGTTTGTGCCCCCGCCGTGTTTGGTGAATATAACACAGTTGGGGGCTACCCATGGACGGAGTACATCGTGGCGGAGTCTCCACTTGTGGTGACGGCCTCCCTGTCGAAGAATGCATACTGTGAGATTCTTGGAGCTTTTCCAAGGCACATTCAGAAACAGGTATTACTTATGGCACTTCAGAGTCGCGAGAAACTTATCCCGCTGTTTGCCCCAATGACCGTTGGTCGCATGCGACTCTGCCCACTGCTGACGGATCTCAGCGACGAAAACGTGCTGCATCTTATGGACTATCTCGTTCCGCATGTGAAAGCCGCCGGTATGCAAATTGGTGAACTCAATGCTCCCCAACACATATTTTTCATTCGGCGTGGCACGGTTTATATTCGTCATGAAGAGTTGTTTCTGGCAGACCTGAGCTCCGCCACACAACCAAAGTGCCGAAGCTTGTTGGTAGAGGGTCATACGTTTGGCGAGCGGCAATGCATTTTCCGCGAGGCGCTGGGGGATAGTTTTTACGCTGTAACCAACGTAGACTTGTATGCGCTGCCCTTCTCTGTACTCATTCAGTTTATGAAACAGCAGCCAGACGCCCGTAAGATCATTTATGCCTCTGCGAAAGCGGCGTCGTTGGTGCTGGAAAACGATTATGAGAGGATGCGTTTTGTTCCGTCATCTGTAGAGGAAATGGGCACCGTTTTTTTGGGCTCAGCGCTGATGTCCAAGTTGTTTCATCGACGTGTCAGCATCTCCACGATCGGCTCTAGACGTATCACTCCTCTTGCTGCCTTAGCGGGGAATACAGGCAAAATGGACGGTAAAGTGGATCAAAGTGCCTGTGGGGTGTCCCCACACTTTATTGAGCAAATACGTAGGATTCCATTATTGGATCTTTGCTCACCAGATGACGCCTTTTACGCCGAGTGCGCATCACACTGGAATATGTTTTTGTACGATGCAGGGGAGTACATTGTTCGCCGTGGTGGCGAATGCAATCGTCTGCTTCTGTTCCCACAAGGAGGTGCTGCTGTTGTGTTGAATGAAAAGAACGCTTCGCAATGTCTTGTGGATTCGTCCACACCATTTTTCCGGCAAAATTTCTCACTTGTGCCACGGGAGTGCATCATTGGATACACGTGTGTTCGCAGACACCCCTGGGCACTCAGTGTCATTGCGCTGGAAAACCAGTTGGAGGTGTGGGAGATTAAGCGGGTAAAATTTTTAGAGCTTCTCCGCAAGTACCAGCTGGAGCGGAAGATGCAGGAGATTGTGCTGCAGCTTCTGCAACCGCTCATGTGCCTCCCGAGTCGCTCTACGGTTCTTGACATGCAGCCTCTTTTGGCGCCAGCGCCCAACTCTCTTTGGAGTGAGCACCGCATTCCAAACTTGCATCCCGTGAGCCTCTGCGAACATTTGCGCTTCCCCGTCTGGAAGGAAGGGGATCTCCCACTGGGTTCGTACAATTTGCAAAATCGCCGAAACACTATCTAACGCTTCTGTCGAGCGTTTTACGGGGGACGGGGCGTGGGGGGGGGGGGTCAGCGAAATTGGATGGCTGTGCTTTTCTTCCAATAGGGACGTCGGTGGCGGAGAGGATGACGCGAGAAGAGGCGAAGGACAAAACGAGATGGTGAAGTGCGAGGGGAAGGGGAAGGGGATGGGAACGAATGACGCCCGCTTGCATGCATGGAGGCTGATGGTGGTGTGTCCCCGCCCCTTCATTTTAATTGGCTGCTTTGCTTCGATCCAATGGCTTGCATGGCAAAAATAGCGAGAGTAAAAGTATTGGTTTGCAATTGCGCGTTGTATGCGTGGAGAGACACGCAGGGCTGTTCAAATCACCTCAAATAGAATTAGAGGTCATAGTGAGGCAGGGAAAGAAAAGGAAAAAAAAAAAAAAAAGCAGAGAAGAAGAAAGAGAAAAAATTGTATATTTTGTGCTGTGTGTCTCTGCAAGCGAGTGAGTGATTGGGTGGGGGAGTCGAGGCAGGAATATTGATAAAATCCAGAAAAAACAAAGTCATTAAGATAAGTTACCAGCAGACGGACTAATCGCCATCTTTCCTTTGATTTGATTTGATTTCTTTTTTTTTTTTTTTTTTCCACTTTATCTTTTTTGAGGGACGTCCGGGAATAAATGGGGTTTACTGAGAGGAATATACATGGCGTAGGTGCGGAAAGCGAGACAGAAGTAATGATATTTATTTATTTATTTGTTTATTTGTTTATTTACGCTGAGAATTGTATCGAGAAAAGCAGACGCTTAAACATTGTATGGATTCCTGATGGAAGGAAGAGGGGTGAGGGGGAAAAGGAAAAGAAATGGCTAAGCGGCTCCGCGCATTGTCTATTTGTATCTCTTTTGACTGTTTTTTATTTATTTATTTATTTATTATTATTATTTGTTTGTTGTTGTTCTTGAGATCGTCAAAATGTGAACGTAAATGAGAAAAGACGAGGACAAAAAAAATAATAATAATAAAATAAAATAAAAAAAAAAGAAAAAGGGGAAAAGAAAAATAATAATAAAATAACTGCTTCTCTGGTGACTTTCTGGGCCAACTCATTGCGGCGCTGAGTAGTTTGGCACCTTTTCCTCCTTTTATCGGCCCACCACACTGCCAGCAGTGGCGGAGGCGGCGGTAATAATGGAGCGGTCGCACTTCACGGACGACGTTCCACACGTCGTGTCTCATGAAACCCTTGACGTTTATTTCTCTCTATTTTTCTTTTTTGATTTTTTTTTTTTTAGGGGTTTTTATTTTGGGTTTTTTCCCTGCTTTTTTTTTTTGTTCTCTCGACATTGCTACAGAGGGATCTGCCTGTGCGAGAAGGGCTGCTTGTTTGTGCGAGCTGCGGCTTGGCTCTTCACGGAGCTAAAAGTAGTGGGGGATGACGCTGGCGGTTCCACAATGTCTTTTGCGGTTGCTGGAGGACTACACACTGCAGGCGCTGGACGCCGCCCACGATGTCTCTGACGAGTTTGAGGAGGAGTTGACGGACCTTACAAGTCGAGCCATACGCATTCAGGCTGTGTTGCAGCTCATTCGGGAATGTGAGAAAAGTCGTCATGCGACGTCATCTCTGGCGTCATCAAAAGCAATCATGCGGAATACTCCTGAGGCGTTCACACAGTTTGCCCTGCAGGCGTTGGGGCAGATGTCGAGCGAGCTCACCGGGATCCCCGCCACGGGTGCAAGGAAGCCCCAGTTCAATGCACCCTCGTTTGGTTTGCTGCCGATTGGCAGGCCAGTCTCTCTGTCAGAGGCGGCACTAGAGCTGTTTGCCCACAACACAAAAGTTGTTTTTAGACGGGTAGAGAAGCGCGGACGCGATGGCGACGCCGTTGAAGGCGAACACCGACAGGAGTCTTTAAAGAAAAGTGTTTTCTCGCGTCTTGCGGCTGAGCAGCGAAAAAGGCGATTGGTGTTATACACCGCACGGACGGCTCTATTCCCTCGAGCGGCGCCTTTGTCTTCACTATCGGTCGAAGACATCGAGGAGAACCTTCCGCCGTTTGTACCACCCGCCGTGAGAGAGTTTGCCGCGCTCAACATGGAGGCAGAGTGTGAGATGCTGACGGCTTTTTATCGCGTGGACGCAAAAGTCCAGCTGCTGCGGGAATTGCCCGGTCTTGGGAGCTTAGTCAGGCAGCTTCGAGAGTCGTTACGTGCCGCAGGCGTTTTGCTTCAGTGTGCGTCTGACAGTATGAATGAGGCGGGAGAGCAGCCGTGGTTTGAATTCCCTTCCGTTTCTGAGGGCGTGATTCGAATAGTCGTCAGACAATCACTTGTGCTGGATGTCACATGGGAATCTGCGCGTGGGGGACAATGGCGCCTCTTGGCTTTGCATTGGCTCTTGCGTGTCCAAACGCTTCCGGAGATCTTGCAAGTGAAAACTTTCTCCATGCACACATGTGAGAACGAGGTGGCGAAAGGGCTCTTTTTATATGGAGGGTCTCTTCGTGTTCAACCGGCACACCATGAAGCCACGTTACGTTATCTCTCCAGTTGTCTTGAAACCGGGCTGGAGAGTGGGTGTATGGGGGCCCTTCGTGTTGTGAACGCCGTGGCGATGGAGGTCATTGAAGCGCAATGCAAGGTGTTGAGGGAAAAGTTTTTTGTGGGTCCCCTTGAGTCAAATTTCATGCTTGACGTTCGTCCGGGAACGCATGTTGCCATGACAGTGCAGCTCCCGTCCACGATGGGATCGGTACACGGCGGCGCTTTGCATGTGAAGTGCAATCTTTGCATGGGCACGATTGTTGTGGAGAGGCGAAGGGGAACAGATACACAGACGATGCAGCAGACCGATTTCTACACGGACTCACTGGCACGACTCAAACATTCCCCTGTTGTGGTTGTGGACATGGAGTCTCTGTTGTGGCAGTTTGCTTTTGCGTAGTATTTCGCTGTAGTCGGTTTTTCTTTTTTTTTTTTTCTCTTATTTGTATCTTTTCTTTCCTGATGTTTTTTTTTCTTTTTTTTTCATGGTGGATGGAACGCGTGCGACATGAAGCAGAGACATGTCTGATTTTTTTTTTTTTATTTTGCTTTCTTGTCGCCGTGAAAAAGAAAAGATGTGGGAGGAGCAGGAAGAGGAATAAAGGGAAATACCTTTCTTTGTTTTTTTTTTTTTTTTTTTTTTGTGTTTGTGTGTGTTTATGTGTTTGGGCTTACAAGGGCTTCTTTTTGTTTTTATTTTAATGTTTTTTACTTTCTTGCAAGAAAGAAGGGACAGCAGGGAGGAAGTTTGTCACATAAAAGGGGAGAGGACCGACAGGGGAGATGAGTTCAGTTTTCAACACCAATGCTTTTTTGCGCCTAACTACCGATACTGTCCGACATGACATGCGGACCATGCTTCACTGGGACCCGGTGGGTAACAGGGTGCACTGTGCCATGCGGGATGCCTTTTTCCTTGTCATTGACACCCCCAGGTTTTTCACATACACACACAGTTCATATGGGGCGATGCGACGGTACATTCGACAGGCTCGCATCAACAAGGGTAAGGTGAATCCAGAGGACTTCCGTGACGTGGACACCAATGTCCTGCGGGAGTCTCTTATCCGCTATGCTCAATGGAAAGGACCACTACAGAAGATTGACTTCCGTTGGTTCTATTGGATGTATGCGCTGATGATTGGATACGTCTTGTGGCAGGGCCTTGCGCTGCAGAAGATATTAGACGAGAAGGTTGAACGCTCTGGTGTGTCATTAGAGGAACGTCGAAGAATGTTTGACGATGAGTATGAAGAGGATGTACGACCCCGGTAGAGAGAGGGTGGAAAGGAGGCATGTTGGTTTTGAAGATTTGATAGTTTTTTTTTTTTTGGCGGATATTTGTAGCTATGGTAACATTGCAGTTCCCTTCTCTTTCTTCGTTGTATGTTTATGTTTTTTTTTTTTTCTCACCCTGTGTGTGCGTGTGTGGACGGAGGAAGGGATTTCTCTTTGGTTTTCCGAAATAAGCTGTGCGAATTGTCTTTTCTTTCTTTCTCTCTTACTTTTTTTTTTGGCTGCAATTCCATGACGTGCCTTTTTTTTTTTTTTGCTTCCCTTTTTTCCTTCTTCAGGTCATCGAGGAAACAAGGAGGGAAAAAGGCCCAGAGATCAGCTTTCATCGGTTGCAATGGATGCTGCCCCGACTCTGCTGCCCCAAAAGGACAAGTATGAGCAGTTGCTGGCGAAGTACGACTGGAGCTCTCCGTTTCCACCTCGCGGTTATCAGTTTGGCGTGGGGCGTGGCGCCAAGGCCTTCTCCACATCCGCAGAGCTGAGCTCTGCCGTCGGTGCCGCCGCCGCTCCATTCCTGCTGTCGACACCAGAAACGAGCGGCCTGTTGGATGCTTTAGATCGCCTCGAGGAAAAACGTCAAAAACGCCGAAGGGATGATGCGAAGGGGGCTCGTCAGGCCGCCACCGCCCACGAAAGCAAGAAGCCAAAAACGCTTCTTTCCATGGAGGATCTTGCGACTGTTGGTAGCGGCGTGGCGGGACACTCGCTGGTGAAGCGTAAGGCGCGCACAGAGGACATGGATGTAGTTGACAATCATGTGTTTGCTGACGAGACGTCGGTGGTGACGGCGGGTGACTTACTTCGAAGTCAGACATTTACCACCAAACAAACTTTGGAAAACATCCTTGGGATGGGCTCACCCACGGAACAAACGACGTGGATTACACACTCTCGTGCATTTCGTGAGATGGGGTTGTCAAAGAAGGCGCACCAGACGTTAATAGAAGGTTGTAGACTTACAGGAAGTAAAGGACCATTGATTTGGAAGGAACGGTTAGAGCATACACAAGACCCTGCGGCTAAGCGACAGCTTCTTGAGGAAGCCGTAAAGGCCTGTTCGGGGTGCGAGGAGTTGTGGTTGCTTTTGCTAGAGCATGAGCCACCCCATGGACAACTGCACTGGCTGCAGCAAGCCGTCATGGTGTGTCCCTCGAGTGAGAAACTCTGGCTACGCGTCCTTCTCCACATTTCTGCACCACGGGATCAAAAAAAGATTATTCGCAAGGCACTTGAAGTTACCCCGAAGCTTCCCTCTCTGTGGGCAATGCTGGCACGGTTGGAGTCCTACGAGACGGGGAAGGCAATTTTTAATGCCGCTGCTGCCGAGCATCTCTCACTGCAAATTATTGTTGAAGCAGCCAAGTTTGAGGAATTTCACTTCAGTTCACGCATCAAGGAGGGAAAGCGGACGGAAGAAGGGAGTTTACAGGTGTTGGGCAATGAACGGATTCAACAATTTGTGCATCAGGCCGTGGGGAGCTTTCTGATAGTGGAAGAGGAAAAGTCACGAAGAGAGTGGCTTGAGGCGGCGCGTGCCGCTGCATTTGAGCGGTATGTCTTGACCTCAGCATACATGTATTTGTATTTTGTTTCTGACCGGAAGACAAAATCCCTTTTTGTGCCCGCCACATGGATAGAGGATATTGTGGCATTAGTACCGGACATATGGCGGACGCATGAGACAGTCTGCGCAATGTGGGCGGCAATGCTTATTCTCCACCAAATTCACGGTAAGCCTTTGTGCGGTGACACACACATAAAGGAAAAGGAGGTGGAAGTTATGACAGTCGCATTGCGATTGGCTTCGTCCGTGGCGATAGATGCCGCTCTGTCGGCGTTATTAAAGCAAATGACCTTTACTGATGCGTCCAACTTGGGGAACCAAAGCGTGGAAGAGGAAGAGGAGGAACTAGGTCGACCGGGGACGACAGAGTTGGCTCTTTCGCCGCCGAATGGAACCACTACCTCGGCCACAGCTGCCTCAAATAGTCTTCCACTACCACTGACATGTGTGTTTCTTTGCACGCTGCTGCATATGCCGTGGCTTACCACGGCAGAGATGACAATTCGCATTGCCAAAGTGTTGTATGACCGCGGGTTTTATGAGGGTGCTTCACATGTCCTGCGACTGAGCATTTCACAACACCCAACAAATTGTTTTCTTTTTCCAGCCGCAGCCAAAACACTGCTGGCAATTGGCCGTGAGGAAGAAGCCGTGGAAATGCTCTTGAGGGGGACGGAACTTGTATCGGCTGAAAGCGACATTGTATGGGTGAAGCTTGCCGTGCATCAGCGGAGCAAGCAAAAGGACATTCTGCCTCTTATTGATAAAGCCCTGTGTTTGTTTCCCAAGTCTGAGAAGTTATGGTTGCTGCGATTGGAGGCAGAAGGGGCGAGGATTAAAAGGTTGCTGGACGATGCAGCGATGCGGGGAGTCAGCACGTTGCCTTTTATCATTGAGCTGCGTCAAATCTATAGTAAGGCACTGAGTGAGGCGAACTGTCGTTTTTCCCCCACTGTGTGGTGTTACGTAGGTGAACGTTTGGAGTCCGTTTTGTTGAGCAGTGCCAGTGCTGCCCGAGCATTGCTACTTGAGGGCGTCGTCGTGTGCGGGCGAAAACAACCGAACAAAAAGGCGGAAATCCAAGCTGCCTTTGGCCTTGCGAGATGCCAAGTGGAGCGAATACATTCGGGTCGTGAAACAGCCCTGGAAGTTGTTAAGGAAACGTTACAACTACTACCAAAGAACAATGGCTCCTTTACTGTTCCTGTGGGCGAGTTGGTTTCTCTTTCCATTGACCTTGAGGCTCCGGCAGCGCGGGGCCGTGCGGCGGCACAGGCGGTGCAACATTGGCATGTGCGGGATCCACTAGTGTTTGGTTCCATTGCGAAGGTGTACCATGCGGCTGGCAAATACGACAAGGCATTGGAGCAAGCAATGAAGGCGGTGAAAATGAGTGAGGGTTCTTGTGGTGACGCCGTGGCATTGTGGCTGAAGCTTGCTTCCTTGACTGCGTACAGGCGCTTGGTGAAGGCGTTGATGTGTATAGCGGACGAGGGTGAATTATCTAACACGGAGGAGCCTATTCCCATGAGTCTTATGCTATCGTGGCTGTGGAACCAAATTGCATTGGATAGCGATGATTCGGGTAATGCCACTGATGCGGGCAGCAATAAACAGCACACGCCAAAAATCAACGGAGGCCCTTTGTGGGTACTTGTTGCCAAAATAAAGGACCCAAGCAATGTGACACTGCTCGGGTACAGAGACTCCGTCGAGTCGATGTTGCAGGAGGTGATGGACCTCATTGAATTGTGAAGCATAACATCTCCTCGGATGTGGTGAGACTGCAAAGACACTTGGCGGTGTTGTTCCTCTTCCTGCTGCTGCGATGGTTTATGAATTGAGATGTGGCTTGACCGCCAATTATTTTTTTTTTTCGATAATAAAAAATGATTTGGTGGTTGTGGTGAATGCTAAGTGTGGTAAAAACACTATGAGGGCTTATTCTTTCTTTTCTTACTCTTTGGGTGGTATGTTTGCGCAGTCTCCTTCCGTCTTCCACCATGCAAAAAAAGATGTCTGCGGAAATATCTGCAGATACATGTCGCCGTAGACGAAAAATATCCTTTTTTCCCCTTTACAATATATATATAGTCTTCTTGCCGCGTACCGGATCTAAAGTTAAAGGTGAATTGGTCGGCCGAACCTCTCACTGTGTGCAGTCGCTGGTTTTCTTAATTAATTTATTTTTTTCCATAGTTGAAAAACAAACAAAAAAAGAGAGGAAATAAGTTCTTTTTGCTGCAGTCATCCAGCACCACACTGCACGGGGGTCAAGAGGAGTTTCAGGTTGTGCTAACAGAGGGGAGGCAGCGTGAGGAAGCCGGAGCCGCGAAAGTAGCGATGAGCGAGATGCCTGAGGAATTCACGGACTCAGCAGACGAGTGGGAGGCGCCCGTGCAGAACCGTCCGGAGGTGGATGACAAGCCGCAGAGAACACAACCCCTTCTAGACAAGTTGGACGGCGAAGAGCGCGAACTTGCTGGGGAGGTGGTCCACGTGGAGTTTCACCTGCCCGACGGGAGGATTGTACGCCGTGACCATCTGATGGGGCAGACTGTCGCCTGTCTCAAGGCGCACCTGGAGGACATTGACGGCGTGCCTTACGAAGGGACAACACTTTTTCTTGGAGACCGCCCGCTCCTTGACCCGTTGTCGCTGAACGATTTGCCCTTCAAGGGCGGGGAGTGTAATGAAGTCACGGTGCGCATTGCGGAGTAAAGCCACGCGTATACGAGTGTAAATATTTCTTCCTTTCTCGGTACAGTAATTTTATTGCTGCCGCCGCTGTTGTTGTGATTGCTTTATGGGGATTGGCTGTGAATCGGGCAAAACATTTTCCCCTCTCCATTTTCCCTATTTTTAATCTTAATGGGCGGATTATATACATATATCCTTTTTTTCCTTGTTGTGTTTTTCTCATCTTTCTCTCCATGCTCCTTTTTAGACTATGTGTGTGTGTGTGTCTGTGTGTGCAGCCGTGAGTGATGGCGATGATGACTGGCCGTATGCTGCTTGTGTGTGCCCTCTGCGTGCTGTGGTGGTGTTTATCTGGAATTGCGGCCGACGGTGCTGATGTTATCTATGGTACGCTTGGCTACGGAGGAAATGCGCGGAGGAGGTGAGCTGAATGACAGGAGGCAGGGCGAATGCCTCCGCCGCTGAGGGATATGTGCGTCAGGTGATGGAGAGTTTGCATGCCGTTGTGGATGGAATTTTTTGTTGGAGGTGTCAACGGATTGCTGCTGCTCTTGACATTGCTGAGGATGAAAAACCCGCCGCCGTGACAGTGCTCCATCGAGTAGCGGCGTGGAGGACTTTGCGCTGCGAGGCGACTGTGCTTCCTCCTGCGTGGCCTGCACTCAGCACTGGATGCCAAATAGAAAACCATCCATTTCAATGGGTCCCTTTCTCCATATGCATGTGCTGTGCCCACTCCGTTTGACTTTGTGTTTGAAATTTGTTGTATTGCCAATGCACACAGCTCTTCTTGTGTTGGTTGCCGATGTGGGGCCACCGTATGGTCGTATGGCATTGCTTGTGTGCTTGTTAGGTTTCCTGAGACGCACATACATACACAAAAAGCGGTGCGAGTGAAATGTGCGCACACAAGGCACACACACGCATATCCAAGCACATTGTCTGTGTGAATTCTACTTGACATGGTATGCGGGGCGGGTTGGTGCGAGCAAGGCCGACGGAAGCTGGCAGCCGCGTGAGCCCAGCAATGGGGTTTGTGCTTGTGTGCGGGATCATATGTTCCATCAGATGCTTGACGCCGTTCATGGATTGTCCAAAGTTTTTTTTTGCGATGCCCATGCTAATTCTGCGCTGAGCAGGTCACTGCGTCTTCATGACCTCATAGAGCACGGCGTGACGCTGCTCGAGGACCCCATGACGCCGCGGCAGCCGGTTATCAGCAGCCCTGCGCGCTACTTTTTTGTCGTGGAGGATGCGTCTGTGAGCCGCGTGGTTGAGGATTGGATGGCAAAGGTCCCGCACAGGGATGCACACATCTTTTCGCTGGGGTGCACCCCGCATCGCCACCCTCAGCAACTGGTGCGGGCTCGGATAGCGCCGAGGGCGATGCGTTCCAAGGACATTATGTTAGACTTCGCCGCCCCTGAGGTGCTGGTGTTCCACCTCAGCATGCAGAATGGGTTCCCTCAGCTGCTGTCGCCGCCGACTCGAGAGTCCGTTTTGAACGTTGTGGATGTTGCGGCGTCACGTCCTGTGGCGGCTTTTCACGCCATGAAAAACAGTGTGCCCGGCATTCGCCACCAAAACAGTGGCAGCATCTGCCATGGGGTTGCCAGGACCTTTTTTGAGGGCTTTCCAAGCTCTGCTACGACGAGCCGGATTTCACTTAGTGGCGCCGACAGCCGCGGCAACCCGGTGCGGATCATCGTTGATTGGGGCTGTGCCACGGTGACGCCGCTGATGCACCAACGCAAATGTCAGTTTCTGCTTGATGACCTGATGCCGCTGCAGAATAACTTGTATGAGCAGACCTGTAGGAATCGTCTGGGTGAGGGCTCGAAGCGGCAGTAATTGATGAGGAAGATGTGTACCGGCGCTCGTACCGTCATTGATTCCTTGCGCAGTGCGTGGAGGAGCTTTCGGCGGCGCTGAAAAACCCCACGCGTATCACCCGGGATTGGCGCAGGACGTGGAGCCGAAGGCCAATCTTGCGGAGTTGGGCAGTGCGGTGCGGGCTCCGCCGGAGTTTCGGGAGAGGCAAGCCAGACTATCGCTGCACATCGATTTTTGCGCGAGGCTTGTGGCACAGTACCGGGAGAAGCGACTGGCGGAGGTGCGGGGGGTGGAACAAGACATCGCCGTTGGGCACAAACTCCTCAGGAAATAACTGGGTGGCGTGCGGCGCCTGACGAGGGATGCCGCGATGCCCCGGCCAGTGCGTCTGCGTCTCCTCCTGTTGTTTGTGACTGCGAGCAGCACCGACGAGTTGAAGGAGGCCAAGAAGCAGCAGCTGATCCGAGACGGTGGACTGACGCCCGACGCCCATTTGTTTGCGAACCTTGAGCATTTGACGAGGAGGGCCGGGAACGTGCAACGATACAGCACTGCGTCGGCGCAGGGCGGACGGAGCACGAGTGATTCTACGGGCAACGCCGCGACGGACGGGGATCCGTTTCTGAATCAGGCCTGCCTGATGATGGAGACGGCGGGCAGGAATAGGACGCTGCGGGTTGGGATGTCGTTGGCATCGGTGCAGCGCGATCATGTGATAGGGCCAAATGGTGCGAGTGGTGGCCAAAACAGTGGAGCAGCCGGAAATAACGCCGGGCCATTTCAAGGGTGTGGTGGCAAGTGGGAGAATCATCCTGATCTGGGTGGCGGTGGCGGTGGCGAGACGATTGCCCTCACAACTCCTCAGCGCATAGTGCTGCCTGTTTTGGGTGGTGTGGCCTGCAGCGGGAGGCGCTCGGTCCATGAGATATCCAAAAGGTATGGCCGTGAGGTTGTCATTGGGGAGCCTCGATGCCGCGTCCTGAGGTGTGTTTGTGCAGGGACTTGGCATCCTACGGCACTGTGACTCACGGGCGAGACACGCACAGGAACGCATCGAGGGCCACAGAGTGGTAAATATACAAACACACATAATTGCGGGTGTCTGTGGGGATTGTGTGCGCTTGCGTCTGCATTTCCATTTCTCTCCACGAAGCGTTTCATACGATGCGTGTGTGTGTTTCAACGGCCGCGCTGCTCGCCTTTTGCCTTTGTTTTTTTGCGTATGCGTTTGCGGGCCATTTCCATGCAACTAAGAAGGCGGATAAAAAAGGAAAGACATTCGTGGAGCATGCAACCACGGCTTCAGTGTTCATCCACTGGTGCTGACTTTTTTTGCCAGTGCATTTGTGCACGCTTTTCCGCCATTGTCTATTTTTTTTGTACAGGAAGCAACGGGTGGGCATTCGTGAGTGCTGCGGCGGGATTTTGTTGCCCTCGCCGGGATGCGCTTAACGGCGGCAGCTCCACGAATTTGTGCACTGAAGGAATGGGACTTTCTCCGGATTCTCACCGCAGGCGCATGCCGTGGACGGCCGAAAAGGAGTGTGTGACCGGTGTTGTTCGTAGCTCCAAGGAAAAGATGGTGTTGGATGGTGCACGACGAGTGGATGTGGATTGCGTTGACCATGCATCGCAGGTGTATCCGCTGGAGGCATTGCGGGCGGCTGTGGCCACATGCGAGTACAATACATTTAGAGGAAAGAACATTTTTAATTGGTCTCTCAGGTGGAATCCAATGTACTCAGGCAATGGGTTTACTGGAAGGAGTGGCAGGAGGGGACGCACGACGAGGACGCCACCCGCACCGCCATTCATTTCCGCCGCCGCGAGACCACAACGCAGCCCGCGCCAATACGTCTTGCGGATTTTCCGGGGTGGCATGCGCTGGTCTGTTTGCCGCCACTGTTCCCCCATCCCCGAGCGTCGGTGCAGACGTCCTTGTCGATGCACGTTTCTGTCGCTTTAGGACACACCCATTGATTGATGCGGCCGACACCCCAGCCCATTGCTTGTGCTTCTGGCATGACTGCTGCACCGCCCCAGCAGCTGGTGCAGTGGGACTGGGGACGAGAACACGGCAGACCAATTTCAGTCAGATGTTGCTGGCAGCCCTGTCAGCGTCTCGCCGACTCCAACGACCTACCCACACCACCAGCGAGCACAGAAATCGACGGGACAGGGAAGGCATCAACGGAGTTCCAGGGCACCAGTTGTCCTCCGAAATCATTCGCAGCCAAACAACCAGCATAACTTACAACAGCATCATTCACCAGCAATGAAAAAGGAACAACGGCCACCGCCGACAGCGACAGCACCACCGCGGTCTCCACACCAATTCCCATCCTTTGCGTCTTATTGTCACGTATGCGTGCTGCTGCTGCTGCTGCGGTGGTGACCAGGCCTGCACGAAGTGGAGTGCGCTGAATATGAACGAGTGCCAAAGGCAACTGAACTGTTATCGTGATGGATATTGGCTGCACTTCCCGTGGATCAACAATTCGCGTGGTGTGCGGGGATCTCCTTTTTTAATTGTTACTTTGCTTTTTTGTTGCTGTGTGCACTGCTCCTCCTCTTGTGTGTGTGCGTACCCTCCGTGAGGGGTGCCGACACGACGGACCGCTCTCGCCGTATTTACATGCGGTGGAGCCTTGTGTGCAGCCCTGCTGGTCTCTCCCTCTTCCATCTCTGTATATATATATGTGTGTGTGTGTGCCTGTTGCCGTGGATTGGAGTGTGTGTCGTGCGTGGTGTGCGGCGTACGGTGCATGCCTGGCTGCTGCCCTCTCCTCATGTGGTGTGCCCTCTGTGTGTGTCTGCCGCACCTCTCGTCTCCCCTGTTGCTCTCCATGTCCCTCACTGTGTAGATAAGCTCCACACCACCGAACGACCACACTCACGATGATGACGTGCCGTCTGCTGTGCGCCCTGTTGGTGCTCGCCCTGTGCTGCTGCTTATCCGTTTGCGTGACAGCGAATGCTAATGGTAAAGAATCCGAGACAACAACGACGACTACAACGACAAAGGCGCCAAATACGACTACAACCACGACGACAAAGGCACCAACGACGACTACAACCACGACAACGACAGAGGCGCCAACGACGGCTACAACCACGACGACAGAGGCACCAACGACGACAGAGGCGCCAACTATTACGACGACAGAGGCGCCAACCACGAAGACCACCCACGCACCGTCACGTATTCGCAAAATTGACGGCAGCTTCGGCAACGCTGCGTGGGTGTGTGCTCCGCTTGTGCTTGCCGTATCCGCGCTGGCGTACACCACTCTGGGCTGAGGAGGTGTGCGTGGGCTGTGCGTGCCAGCACTCAAAGCCACTGGGACATGTGTACGTCTCTTGTGGTCCGATGTATAAAGTAAGAGTAATTATTATGATTGTTTTTTGCTTTGTTTGCTTCTGCTGCCGTGCTGTGTGCTCCGCGTTGCTTCCCAGCTCCGTCACGTTGCAAGCATCGCGGGCACACTCATATGCATGCGTACTGAAGCTTTGGGCGTTTTTCTTCCTTTTTAAAAAGTCTTTTTTTATTATTGCAACTTTTTCTTTTCAGGGCGTTGTGCTTTTTTTGTCCTTGTGCTGGTTCCATCTGCGTCGTGGTGTGTGCTGCTGCTGCGGTGCTGCTGCGGTGCTGCCGTTTGTTATTGTGCGTTGGCTGTGCGTGGTGTAGCGGCCGCTTCTCTCTTTGTTCTCTCCCATGCTCTTGCAGGTTGACTTCACAGTGTCGGGCAGCTCCACCGTTCGTGATGATGCTGGCCGTGTGTGCTGCGTCCTGTTGACGCTCGCGCTGATGTGCTCCGGCTTGCGTGTTTGTGCGACGGAGTATTTGGTGCTGGTGGAGGCATCGTGGGGATGTGGCGTTCCAACGTGACGCTGCTGTGTTGCTGGCGGACGTGCATGTGGCCGGTGTGTTTGGAGGTTTATGGCGATGCGTACCCATCTGGGGAGGAGGATGTTTGCTGGTGCGATGACATTTGATGCTGGCATGATGGAGGGTGCGCTGTTCCCACTTGGTTTCCTTTCCTGTTGGTCGTTGGTGCCGGCTTCTCTCCGCCACCCTTCCCCCGTTTTGTGTGCGTTGGAGGTTGTTGTGTGGGGCACACCCGCTTTTTGCGTTGCTGTCACACCAGCATCGTCGCAGCACCGTCTGTTTGTGGAGCTCTTCTGTGTTTCTTTTGTGGGCTCGTTGTGTGGCCCCTGCCCGTGGTGGATTGTGGGGGGCAAGTGGTGCCGTTGGCGGTCGAGGGAAGGAGAGGACGGCGAAGCAACTAGCGAACAAACACCTATTATTTTTCTTTCACTCGCGGCGTGGTTGTTGGTCCGTTGTTCCCTTCGTGCTGTGTGCGAGCGGAACAAAATAAAATAACTATTTGCGCGGCGTGTCGATCCTTTTGCCGCGCGCACTATCCTCCGCGACGGGCGGCCGCAGCCGGCGCCTGGCGCACCGCTGGACAGGGATCCGTTGCAAGGCTTTGAGACGGAGGCGCAGCAGAGTGGTGCTTGGAATTGTCTTATGGGAAAGAAGAGGCGGCCACAACCGAGTCGCGGCCAATTGTGAAGAGGAATCCCTCTCCCGCAGTTGCCGCTGCTGCAACAAAGGCGGCGGAGGCATGCTCAGCGACGCCAGCAGAAGGTGGTGGCGTATTGTGCAGCAACTGGGAGGAGCCGCGCCAGCGAGAGGCGGGGAGGACATACGACAGTCAGACGGCCACGCAAGAGGCGAGGGGGAAGCCGCCATCCGAGGCTCTTGAAGAGAAGAAGGGTGGCGCAGCCCCTCGGTGGGAGCAGCAGGAAGTGCAGGAAGGGATCGCTGCAAAAACAAAAGGTGCGCTACGGGTGTGTGGGACGTGGAAGGAGTATAGGGATGCAAATAGTGGCTGCCACTATTACGTCAACACGGAGACCAAGCAACGTACATGGAAGATCAAGGAGACGCCCTTTGCAAACGAGTGATTGATGGAATGCTTGTATATGAGGCCGACGGGGCATCATGCGACTTACGCTGACGCTCTTGTTTTGGTCACAGCTCCTAGTAATATAAGGGAGCGGAGAGAAGACAAAGAAAAAGACGATGTGTGACTTTTGTCTTCTTATCATTATTATTGTTTCACCTCTGTTCCCCATTGGGGGGTGCGTCTCCTTGTTTCTTTTTTTTGCATCAAAACAGCCACCACGTTGGGGTTCTGGCTTGAGGAAGCGGCGCGCAAAGGAGCGAGCATAAATTGGCGATGCACACCTGCAGTTCCTGGAGCCGTACGTCCGTTGCAGAGGTTCGCTTCGCTTTGCTGTAACTGTGATGCCGACGCTTCACCCTCAAGTGCGTGGGTGCGTCTCCGTCAACATGCATCTCTCTTCATTTTCTCCTCTGCTCCACCGCAAAGCAAAGAAGCTAGGCGTCGTACAATCTATTCACAACAACAACAGCCAATAATGACTACGTGCCGTCTGCTGTGCGCCCTGTTGGTGCTCGCCCTGTGCTGCTGCTTATCCGTGTGCGTGACAGCGAATGCTAATTCTTCCAGTAACACAACTACAACCACGACAACGACAAAGGCGCCAACGACGACCACAACCACGACAACAAAGGCGCCAACGACGACCACAACCACGACAACAAAGGCACCAACTACGACTACAACCACGACAACAAAGGCACCAAATACGACCACAACCACGACAACAAAGGCGCCAACGACGACTACAACCACGACGACAGAGGCGCCAACTATTACGACGACAGAGGCGCCAACCACGAAGACCACCCACGCACCGTCACGTATTCGCAAAATTGACGGCAGCTTCGGCAACGCTGCGTGGGTGTGTGCTCCGCTTGTGCTTGCCGTATCCGCGCTGGCGTACACCACTCTGGGCTGAGGAGGTGTGCGTGGGCTGTGCGTGCCAGCACTCAAAGCCACTGGGACATGTGTACGTCTCTTGTGGTCCGATGTATAAAGTAAGAGTAATTATTATGATTGTTTTTTGCTTTGTTTGCTTCTGCTGCCGTGCTGTGTGCTCCGCGTTGCTTCCCAGCTCCGTCACGTTGCAAGCATCGCGGGCACACTCATATGCATGCGTACTGAAGCTTTGGGCGTTTTTCTTCCTTTTTAAAAAGTCTTTTTTTATTATTGCAACTTTTTCTTTTCAGGGCGTTGTGCTTTTTTTGTCCTTGTGCTGGTTCCATCTGCGTCGTGGTGTGTGCTGCTGCTGCGGTGCTGCTGCTGCGGTGCTGCCGTTTGTTATTGTGCGTTGGCTGTGCGTGGTGTAGCGGCCGCTTCTCTCTTTGTTCTCTCCCATGCTCTTGCAGGTTGACTTCACAGTGTCGGGCAGCTCCACCGTTCGTGATGATGCTGGCCGTGTGTGCTGCGTCCTGTTGACGCTCGCGCTGATGTGCTCCGGCTTGCGTGTTTGTGCGACGGAGTATTTGGTGCTGGTGGAGGCATCGTGGGGATGTGGCGTTCCAACGTGACGCTGCTGTGTTGCTGGCGGACGTGCATGTGGCCGGTGTGTTTGGAGGTTTATGGCGATGCGTACCCATCTGGGGAGGAGGATGTTTGCTGGTGCGATGACATTTGATGCTGGCATGATGGAGGGTGCGCTGTTCCCACTTGGTTTCCTTTCCTGTTGGTCGTTGGTGCCGGCTTCTCTCCGCCACCCTTCCCCCGTTTTGTGTGCGTTGGAGGTTGTTGTGTGGGGCACACCCGCTTTTTGCGTTGCTGTCACACCAGCATCGTCGCAGCACCGTCTGTTTGTGGAGCTCTTCTGTGTTTCTTTTGTGGGCTCGTTGTGTGGCCCCTGCCCGTGGTGGATTGTGGGGGGCAAGTGGTGCCGTTGGCGGTCGAGGGAAGGAGAGGACGGCGAAGCAACTAGCGAACAAACACCTATTATTTTTCTTTCACTCGCGGCGTGGTTGTTGGTCCGTTGTTCCCTTCGTGCTGTGTGGGAGCGGAACAAAATAAAATAACTATTTGCGCGGCGTGTCGATCTCTTTGCCGCACGGTACCACCGGCGCGAGGCTCGAGGCGGGATTCTGCGTACGGGGGGGAAAATGCCTTGAATCTTAGTCACCGCGGAATCTGCGGCCCTTCGGCCGTGAGGGCAGCGTCGTGCTGAGGTAATACGGGAATGGCATGCCCATTGGGGCGGGACTGAGGAAAGAGCTGCTGTTGACGAGGCGCCCGGCGTAGATGCAAGGCTTCGAGGGGGCGACGATGAGTCACCGGGAGCACTTTCTGCTGGTCGATCCGGATTTTGAGAGTGACGCCGTGATCCTTGGCAGCACACAAGAAGCGCTTGGGGGGGAATGTCATGAAGCTGAGGGAAGCCATGAGTACCTGCACCAGGTGGGAGTGCACCGACAATGTCTACTACTACGGCACCACTGCGCTGAGGGCTCTCATGGCGTGGGCGCTGATGGGGTGCGTGCAGCAGCACACGAACCGAAGCTGCTCACGGGGCACTACGATGACTTTTTTGGAGGTAATGGAGGAGACGGCGAGCTTACCTGGGGAGAATCTTAATCGCGACATGCAGAAAACGCGGGGCGAGCCGCAGTCACAACGGCCCGATTTCCCACCGGTCGTGGGGGCCGCTCGATGTGGGGAGCGCCGCCTGCTTGATGCTGAGGCAACGCGGATGGCGGTGCCACTTGCGTTCACTGTGATTAACAGAAACGGCAATGGCAAGAGCATTT